>NW_005871740.1:226767-287455 GCF_000147115.1 Myotis lucifugus | reverse complement strand
CCAAGCGACAGTCAGCTGCTCCTGGAGAAGGCCCTTGGTGTCCATTGAAGTATAATTGTCAACCAGCTCCTTCATGCGGGCTGCAGATAAGTCTACTACGTCTTTTTGCTTCTGTCTGAGGCCCATCGCCTCCATCTCCAGCCTCTCCACGCGGCTCGCCTTCTCCCTCAGGGAGTCCAGCTCAGGGCGGGCGGCATGAGCAGACTGGGTGCTGGCCACCAGCTCCATGTTATTGTGCTGGGCCTCCTGCAGCTCCAGCACCAGCTGGACCACCTCATGCCTGGTGTCCGCCAGGTGCTTCGTCTTTTCCTCCAGCTCCTGCCTGACGCCGCACAGTGTGGCCTTGGTGTCCGCCAGCTCCACGGCCAGGTGCTACGTGTCCTCGCTGGGGTGGCTGCTGGTGTTCCACTCCTGGGTCAGGGTCACGACCAGCTCCCTGCAATTGTCTCACTCAATTACTAGCCTCCTGAGGTGAAAGGTCATGTTGCTTGAGAGGGACTCCACCTTCTCCAGGGCCATGTCTGGGACCTCCAACCACTGCAGGTCAAACAAGCTCTCTTGGTCGGGAGTCACCTCCCGGATATGGGCCAGGGTCCCAGCCTGGGTCTCAATGTCCAGCTGGTGGATTTTGTCAATAAAACCCCTTTCCTATCGCACTGGACAGCACAGCCCAGCACCAGCACCAGCATCTTCTTCATTTCCTGCATACTGTGTCTGGAATGATCACGTGTTTTCACTGTGCTGGCTCCAAGCTGGCAGCCAGAGCTCTGTGTCCAACAGCTGCCCAGAGCCACTGGCACTGGCCAAGCCCGCCGAGGGGGTGGGCGCTTTCACTCACCAGACAGCGGGTGTTTGCCAATCACCAAAACATCTGGCAAGCTCGTTACGATCCACTGCTGGAGAACTTCCTGGTAGAAGTTCTCAATGTGTCTGACCAAGATGGTCAAGTTCTCAATGCGGAGGTTCACATCGTTGTTCACGTGCTGGTGGAAGCGCTGATTAGGCCTGGGGTCTATTTCCAACATGACTTGGTTTAACATGATGCCATCCACCAAGTGCATGTACAGGTTGTCATCACTTGCGACTGGGCTCAGAGTTTTCACATCCTGTCCGCTCCAGGACCGGCAGCCTAGCACCCTGGCAGGAGCAGGTGAACCCATCTCAGTCCAGGGCTGGGAGCGCCACGGGGTCCTGCACCTGGTGCATGGGCTCCAGAGTAGGACGTTCCTGTTTTCTTTAAGCCCATATTTTTGAATAATTCTTAGTAAAACAGTGGTTTAAGGGAAAGAACCTTGGAGTCAAAGGTTTAATTTTAAATCTTGTCTCTGTCACTGTGGCTTTGAGTCATTCATATAACCTAATGTAGTCTCAGTCTCCTTATGTATAAAATAAATAATACCAATGCCTGTTCCACCTGCTTCATAGGGTACCTTGGATGCTCTAAGAGCTATTAGAACTCTGGGGTAAAATATCACAATAAATAATAGCAAATATCACAATAAATAATAGCGAAAACACCATTTCTTTGGTGTGCTAGAATTTTAGCGCCCTCAAACTTTCCCAACTTGTCCTGGGAGTCGGCTGGGATTATGGACCGAATGCTGGAGAATGTTGTCTTCATGGATTCCTCACAGGCAGGCTTTCGGGTCCCTTCTCCAGGGCTCACTGCGGTGGGCTTTCCATTGTGCTCACAGAGCACTCACTTTAGTGCTCACTATCTCCTTGGCCTGAGGTCCCTGATGCCACTGATGTCCTCACCAAAGGGACATACAGTCATCCCTGCGTGATCTCTCTTGGCACCTCTTAACTGTGGAGTTCTCTCCTATATCTCTCTAGTATCTCACAATGGAGACCCGCCCTCATGCCGCATACCTCGTTGGCTTGGCAGAACCCTGAATGAAGAGGAGCATCAGCAGGATGGCCGAGATGGAGGTGTTCTCTAAAGCCACACTCCGTTTTTGCTCCAGAGTTTGTGCACATTATTTTAAAGTTGCTGCAGAGACCGCCAGCTGAGTGGCTGAGGGATGGTGTGAGCCTTTAGGAAGCCTCTGGCTGTTTTGCAGCTGGGAATGCCAGCCACTCTGTGTCTGTGTTTGAGGATCATTGGCAGCTGAGCTGTCATGACTAATGACTGGACAGCTGTCTCCCTCTAACTGAGGGGGTGCCAGGAAACTGGCTAGCTCAGAGAAGGTAGAGAAAATGGAAATAAATGCAGGTGCAAGCTTTTCAGGGAGCCCTAGGTTACAGGAGGCCACATGTCGTCTAGGCAGATAGTGGTGTTATTCTTTGTTACATAAGTCACAAAAAGCAGTGGTTTTTGTAGTTCTGTTTGTAGTTTCTTGCCTTTGCAACCAGCCATGATGAGCCAGAGAGTTCCTGGCCCTGGTCATTCTGCTCTGCTAAGAATGTCCCCCTTTCCTCCAACATGAAATAAACCTTTCGATCTCAAAAAAAGAAAAAAAAGAAAAAGAAATATGTGGTAGAGTTATGCAGAAAGCATTGGACTTTAATTTGGGATAAATGCAAAAGAAAGCAAGCCGGGGAACCAGGAGAGAAGAGAACATCCCTTAAGCATCTCTATGTTCCAAGTGCTTTAACATTAAGACATTTAATCTCCACTACCCTTCAATGAAGCCATTATCATCTTAATTTCTATAACTGTGAGACTAGAGGCTCCAAGAGGTTAGGTACCTTTTTCAAAGTCACTTAGGTTTCGATTTCTTAGGGAAAGTCAGTAGTTCTGTGTGGTAATTACATACATGGATGGGTGGCATGAGACACTGCCTCACTTCCTTTTTCTTTCACACTTTCTTCCCTGGAATTTCACCCATCAATAAAGCATTAATACATAATATTATGCTTCCAGCTTTGTTTTCTTGGATCCTCAGTTAAAATGATGGTCCCAGGAGTGGTGGCATGAGACAGTGGTCATAAAGCCAGAACTAGATTTCACCCAGATCATAGAAAGCCTTATTAAGCCCTGTCCTTTTCACATAGCCTGGCTTCTGTCCTTGTTATCTCTGTAACCAAAGGCAAGTATACCTCTCTCCACCTGAATTTCCTTGTCATTAAAATGGAGGGCGGGGGAGGGTGTGTGTCTGTGTGTGTGTGTGATTTCATCATACCTACCACAAAAAGTTCTGTTAAAACCAAAGGAGACAAACTCTCCTGGATGTGGTATGCGACAGTCAGAATAGCCCGGAGCTTGTAGCCAAAGGAAAGAGGCAGGTGTGAGGAGTCAGAAGAAAGAGGTGGCTAGAAAGAGGTCCAGACAGTGGCCACAGGCGGGCCTCATTTTAGTATCCAGGGCCTCATCCTCTGTGGCAGGGTTTCCTATGAGCCGCGCTCAGCACGGCCAGGGGAGAATCTGAGGAGGGGGCAGTGAAGGATTAAAGAAAACAGACAAGAGAATACAGCTGGGGCTAGATAGGACACTGTTCTCGGATGGAGAGACAGCACCACAGCCTGCAAGCCGAGTCTTTATTTTATAGCCAGATTCCACGAGGCAAAGTAAGGGCGTGGTCAAGATGTTTACAATGTTCTGGGCCGGTTTGAATCTACTCAATTACATGCACCTGAACTCTATCAAGCTTTGTTTTGGCAGCACTTGCTGCACCTCCTGCAGCCTATATCACTTAGCCACCTGGGACCACAGGTTCGGACCATAAGGTCAAGCTTACAACTATAGCCTTTGGCTATAACTGTGCTGGGAGGGCTTTGCCCTCCAAGCTGGGGTTTGCATGTGGCTTTGCCAGGAGAGGACCGTGCCCTCTCATTAGTCCGAGGCTTGAACCTGTCCAAATGCTGTAGCCGCTCTCCACATTCCTATAAAGGGCCAGATAGTAAATGTTTGCATCTTCGCTTAGTCTCTATCACAGCAACTTCACTGTGCCCCAAGCAGCCACAGACAGTAAGTAAATGAGTGGGCATGGTGGGGTGCCAATGAAACTATTTATGGACATTGGGGGGGGGCGGGGAGAGACAAAAAAATACTAAAAAAAATTGTTAGTTCAAATGGATTAATATAAAGAGGACATTCATACATAGAAAAATGCCATGCAACTTCAACTCATTTTTCATTGTTTCTAGTTGCAAAAATGTGCAATCCAGCTGGGAGGCCATATCATAAACACAACCTATATAGAATAACCACAGAAGTGTAATTCAAGGTTTAGCTGCCTTGATGTCCCAAAGTCCTTCAGCCTACTGGAGAATCCCTCATCCTTTAAGATTTAATGGATATGGTCTTGAACCCCCATCCTATATCAAATGAGAAAAAACAACACAGTATTGCCCCCAATATTTCTGAGGTTTCTTGGACACCTTACCTCTTGCCTTATAATCTATGACTCTATTTTTACTCCTGTTGGCTGCTTTGTCTCTGCTGACTGATCCATTTACAACACACCATCTACGTTGGACACCACTTAGTTTCTTGAATTCTTCAAAATACTACTACTGGCACTAGCTCATCTGTAGAACAGGCTTTTACTGAAGATTTGAGGGCAAAACTAGGGTAAATATTAGGTATCCTTGTTCTTAAATGCCCTTTGCCCATTTCTGCCTTTGAGAAGTCCTCACTGGCCATCTCTTCACAAGCAGCCATAGTTCAGCATCATTTTGCTCCATTTTTTTCTTTCTTTTGCCTTCCTATTTTCTACCTGCTACTTATAAGCCCCACCCCATCCCTATTACACTTATGTAGCAATAATAACTAACACTGACTAAATGCTTACTTTATATCAGGCATTAAAAGTGCTTTATGTATGTGCTTTCATTTGGCAGATGTTTTCTCTGCATTCATTTTGCCCCAGGTGTAGGACCAAACCTTGGAGCTTCATCTTTTTTCAGTCCTCAACCAATATTAAACACTTCATTTATTATTTACTATTTATTTATTTAGGCGAGGCAGTGCTAGCTCCTGGGCTTTGGCAGCAAACAGAGTTGGTCTCTTTCCTCCTGGAGCTCCACATTCAGGGCTGATAAAAGTAACTTGTTAAATAAAGACATTTCTGTCTTTGAGGGAATTTCCAGATTTTATAACAATTATTTTTATATTTGCTTCAACAAAAGACAACAATAAAACAAACAGCAAAATAAGACAAAAATACAAGATGCCACACAGCAGGACATGACTGGCACACAGGTACTTCAGAAAGTGTAAATATGTTAGAAGCTGCTGAGACCACTTGGATTAAACCAGTGGGCCTTGAGCCACTGGATTAGAGCAAGCAGATGTAGGGAGGGAAGCCTGAGGTCGTATGAAAATAGATGTAGTGGTTATAAGCATGGCCTTTGGAGTTAGACAGATCCTGGGCTCAAATCCCAGCTCTGTCACTTACTATGTGACTCTAGGGAGCAATTTATAATCTCTCTAAGCCTATTTCCTCTCCTGGAAAACTTGGATAGTAATAGTACTTTCCTCAAAGGGTTGTTGTATGGATTAAATGGAGGAAGAAAACAAACATGTAAATCTCAATAAGTAAGCAATGCCAGAAGTGTGATAAGTACCAAGCGAAAGTTCATGTATAAAGGAGCAGACTCTCTGAGGTCCTTGCACTTTAACTACTTGTGAAAAGACTATCTTTGGAGACCTTACCATTTCCACAATGTGGTATTTCATGTACATTCAAATTTTCTAGCAACGTGTAAGGTAGATATAACTATCATCACCTTCATTATTCAGAAGTGGATATTGAGCTTCAAAGAGATTAAGAATTTTCACGTGGCTTCAAAGGAACTCAGGCCAAGACTTTGAATCCAGATCTTCTGGCTCCTAATCTTTTTATTTCTGTCTTAAAAGTCAATTATTCTCACAGAGGCGAGAACCTGGCTTGACAACCAATAGCTTAGGCAAGAACTTCCACCAAGAGTAGATCGGGCATCTAAAGCTAAGTCAGAAGTGGGAGTCAAACACAAAATTTGTGTGCCTCAGGCTTCCAGAAATAATTGGCCAAATATAAATCGATAGAAATGCCCATTAATAGAGAAAGGATAACGTAGGTACCTCCTTACATGGGGTACCATGTAGCCAACAGAATGAATGAGGTACATCTATATGTACTTGCCTAGAAAGACGTCCACACACCTTAAACAAGAGGGCAGGCTGTGGAACAATATGCACAAGAGGGACGTCATGGGTAGTGTTTCAGAGAACAGACGTGACCCACTAAATGACTCAGGTGGCCACTGTCCTTTCCTCATCACATGGTCCCCTTTCCACGCTATTACTCCCACAGCCTCCTTTCACAACTCCCGTTTCTCTTGGTCCTGCTTATCTTTTCTCTCCCCCTCCCTCTTCCCCAGTTTCCTCTCTCCTCTCTGCTTGCGGCTCCTACATCAGGGACCTTAGGAGCACTGGTTTGTGGAAGCCAAGCGCATGCGCTTCCTAAACCGGGGCGTGGGCATGTTTGCCCCGCCCCCAGGATGAGTCCAAGAGTCATTGATCCCGTGCCTGCACCCAAACCCGGCTGCCCAGCCCATTTCCGCCCACGTCGCCTTAGTGCTCAACTGGGGAAGTTGTCGTTGAGTTTGCAGAGATCACATTCGGTGCCGGGTTTTCCTGTTCGCTTCTCTGGCTGGTGAGACTCTTCTGGAGGTGGTGGTGTTAATGATTGCCGTGCTTCCTGCTGTTACAGCTCCGCCCTCCAAGTGCGGGAGTTTAAACCAGATTTGCTTTAACTAGGAAACTGAGAATAAGAAAGCCCGCCCTTCCCCCTGAAAGGAGATAATGAGTTCCCTCCCCTCCGTGCTACAAGCTTCCTTGTGTGAACTAAATTGCATACAAAACTCAAACTGATAGTCGTGAACTAAGCTCCTTAAATAGTAATGATTAGTAGCAGGTAACCCTTACATTGAGCCTACAGTGAGCAGTCAACCTCACAACCTTTGCCTATAGGTAGGTCCATTTACCCCCATTTTATTGATGAGGAGCCATGACACAGAGAAGTTAAGGAATTTGCCCGGGTTCACCCAATGTACATTCATTTAGTACATTTAGTGGCAGAGCCTGAATTAGAACCCAAGTAATCTGGCCAAGTGTCCAGTACCACCAAGCACTGCATTCTGCTGCCTCGCAGAAAGAAACCAGGCCAGGGTGAACATCAATGTGCAGGTCAGGAAGCAGTTTATTGAGGCTTTGCTTTCTTTTATGTCAACTTTGGGAAATAGGAGAGAGGAGATTGGAATGGAGACTGGAAAGAAGACCAAGAAGTTCTGAGCTCAGAAGACTGTGAGGTGGAAGAAGGTAGATTAGTTACAGGAACATACAAGTATCTACATCCATTTTTAGACATATAAATATAATTTATTGAGGTGAAATTCACATTACATAAAACTGATCTTTTAAAAATGAACAAGTCAATGACGTGTAGTACATTCATACTGTGCAACCACCACCTCTACTAGTTCCATAACATTTCCATTACCCTGAAGTAAAACCACATGCTCATGAAGTGGTTACTCCCAATTCCCCACGCCCCCCAGCCCCTGGCACCACCAACCTATATTGACTCTATGGACTCATCTGTTCTGAACTTTCACATAAATGGAATCATACAAAATAGAATCATACAATAACAAGCCTTTGTGTCTGGCTTCTTTGACTTAGCATAACATTTCCAGGTTTCTCTTTGTAAGTAGCATATATTGGTACTTCATGCTTTTTATGGCTGAATAAAATTCCATCAAATGTACATAACACAGTTTGTTTATCCTTTCAGCCATGGATGGACATTTGGACTGTTTCTATCTTTTGACTATCCTATATAACAAAGAGGTAGTATGCAAATTGACATTCACACCCTCACAAGATGGCTGCCAAAGACCAGTCCGGCAGGGGGGTTAGTGAGCGGCTGACCAAACGACTGAATAAGCAGGCTGGGTGGGGCAACTAGGCTGGCAGGGGTGACAGTTGGGGGTGACCAGGCCATCAGGGGGGGAAGTTAGGGGTGACCAGGTCAGCAGAGGGGGGCAGTTGAGGGCGACCAGGCCAACAGGAGGGGCAGTAAGGGGTGACCAGGCTGGTGGGGGGGGGCAGTTAGGAGCGACCAGGCTGGCAGGGAGGGGGCAGTTGGGGGTGACCTGGCTGGCAGCGGGGGGCAGTTAGGGGCAATCAGGCCAGCACGCAGAGGCAGTAAGGGGCGATCAGGTCCGGGGGTGGGGGGGGGGAGTTAGAGGTGACCAGGCAGGCAGGCAAGTGAGCAATTAGGAGCCAGCAGTCCAGGATTGTGAGAGGGATGTCTGACTGCTGGTTTAGGCCCGAACCCCTGGATTGGGCCTAAACCGGGAGTCGGATATCCCCCAAGGGTCCCGGATTGGAGAGGGGCAGGCTGGGCTGAGGGGAACCCCTCCCCCAATGCACAAATTTCATGCACCGGGCCTCTAGTTATGAATAATGCTACTGTAACATGTACATATATACTTGTATGAATACCTATTTTCAGTTCTTTTGCATCTATGCCTAGGAGTGGTATTGTAGGAACATGAGGTAATTCCATGTTTAACTTTTAAGGAACTCTATATCCTTTTGAAACTCTTAATAGCATAATATTTTAATACTATAAATAATATTAGATATAAGGAATATATGAGACATTTTAAATCAGAGTGGTAAAATTTGGGGCCAGAGAAACCTGTGCATTATAGGATGCTTAATAGCAATCCTGGCCTCTACCTAGTAGATGTCAGCAGCATCCTTCCCCTCTTCCCCCATTTGTGACAAGTAATAATGTCTCCAGACATTGCCAGATGTCCCCTGGGAGGCAAAATTGACATCCTGTTTTGAAGGATTCCCTGTAAACTTGAAACAAATAGGGCACTAAAGCACAATACTAAAACAAAGTAAGGATCTTTAAGAAATGGACATTCCTTCCAAGTTTGTAGATAGGAAATACTTTTTGTTTACTATGTTATGTTAAGGAGGTTGTATGTGTGACAACCAGAAAAACATTTTATCATTATATATTCATGTAACTTTCATATGTATCTTTAGAACCATAAGTCTATCTCATCCACAGAACTCCAAAAAATACAGCTTTTCACCGCAGTGTGCATTACATACTAAGTCACATTTATAGCAGACTGTATCACAGAATTTTTAAGGTGGCAACTAGAAGGAAGATTTGCCAGATATTTTTGATATGGTAATATTTATTATTTCACATGTAAACTCAGACAGAGCCCATAAAGAATTTCCTATTTGGTTCAGCCAAATAATGGAAAGACAAATGCTGATTTTCATTACTGGCATACAGTGAACCAAATTATTTTTTTACATGTACTGTTAAAGATCATGGTGAGTTAGTTGCAGAGTGGGAACTCTTGACTACATAAATACCTTTACCATCAAAAGTCTGTCAAGACCGAGACTGTTATGAAAATGGACCAGCCTTAGGCACACACAGTATTGTTGTAGAAGTCACAGCAGTTAGTAAGGGCTGTGGCACTGAATTCTTTATTTTCCCATGGACCAGAAAAAGAAGGAGCGTTGGTACCATTCAGAGAAGTACTGAAATGAAAAGCCAGAGAGATACATAGTGGGTCAGATTTTTTAAAAAATTCAACAAGACATATCAATAAGTTCTACCAAGCAACTGGAAAAACAACAACAACCTATAAATGGATCCAATTGCAATGACCAATTAAATAGGACAGAATTAAGTATATTTATTTTCTCATTCATGCCCAAGATAAGACCTGTATATAAGCATTTATTTCCACCACCCCCTATATACACTGCCCCCCCCCCCAGTCCCAGGCAACCACCACTCTACTCTGTTTCTATGAGTTTGACTTAAAAAAAATTTTTTTTTATTCTACATATAAGTGATACCATGCAGTATTTGTCTTTGTCAATCTTATTTCACTTTGCTTAATGTTGTTACAAATACCAGGATTTCCTTCTTTCATAAGGATACATTTTCTGTATCCATTCATCTGTCAGTGGACACAGAGGTGGTTTTCATACCATGGCTACTGTGAATATGCTGCAATGAACATGGGAATACAGATAGTGATTTCATTTTCTTTGGATATATACCTAGAAGTGAGATTGCTGGATCACGTGGTACCTCTATTTTTAATTTATTTGGGAACCTTCATACAAGTAGGGGATTTTAATATTCCCATTTAGTAATGGATAGATCATACTGACAGATAATCAACAATGAAACTTTGAATCAACAATGAAACTTTGGACTTAAATGATATGATATACCAGATAGACTACCATACATTTACAGAACAATCCATCCAACACCAGAATATACCGGTACATTCTTCTCAAGTACACATGAAAATTATCTGATAGGTCAGATGCAAGGCAACAAAACAAGTCTTTTTTAAAAAATATATATATTTTATTGATTTTTACAGAGAGGAAGGGAGAGAGATAGAGCGTTAGAAACACCGATGAGAGAGAAACATTGATCAACTGCCTTCTGCATAGCTCCTACGGGGGATGTGCCCGCAACCAAGGTACATGCCCTTGATTGGAATCGAACGTGGGACCTCTTGGTCCGCAGGCTGACGCTCTATCCACTGAGCCAAATCGGTTAGGGCCGTGGTCAGCAAACCACAGCTCTGGAGCCACATGCAGCTCTTTGGCCCCTTGAGTGTGGCTCTTCCACAAAATACCACGTGCGGGAGCGCATGTACAGTGCGATTGAAACTTCATGGCCCATGCGCAGAAGTTGGTATTTTGTGGAAGAGCAGGTATTTTGTGGAAGAGCCACACTCAAGGGGCCAAAGAGCCGCATGTGGCTCGAGAGCTGCGGTTTTCTGAGCCGCAGTTTGCCGACCACTGGGTTAGGGCAACAAAACAAGTCTTAATAAATTTAGGAAGATTGTATTACTATCTGTTTCTTGTAAGGCTGGTCTAGTGGTAATGAACTCCATCAGCTTTTGCTTGTCTGAAAAACACTATTTCTCCACTTCTGAAAGACAACTCTGCCTGATAAAGTATTCTTGGTTGGCAGGTTTTTCTTTTGAATATATTATCCCACTCCCTTCTGAACTACAAGGTTGCTGTTGAAAAATATGCAAATATTCTTATGAGGATTCCCTTGCACATAATAAGTTACTTTTCTTTCGCTGATTTTAAATTCTCTTTGTTTTTAACTTTTAACAATTTAATTATGTGTCTCTGTGTAGTGTCCCGAAGGGGTGGTTTGCAGTCAGCGCCTGAATGCAGGCTAATTAGAAGCTGGATCCTTAGATACCAGCTGGACCAGCTGCGGTCAGATTCTTTTCAGGGAGAAACTGGGAGGTGGGCATTTGTGCCTGCTCCCTCTGTGCTGAACCTGGGTGTGTACCTATTGAGGGTTGCTTCTGTGCTCATTTAAAAACTTCATCTTTGTTGGCTAGATTTCCCACTGGAAATGGATTTCCAATGCAAGCCCAGTTTACTACCAGAGCCAGGTGATTTGGGGGCCTGTGGCAGCCATCTAAATTGGGGCATTAGATGTGTATACATGCTCCTTCCAGGGAGATACTGGAAAATTGGTTTTATTGTTGGAGGGAGAAAGTGGGCTCCAAGGAGGATCACCATCATCCCATAGATACATGCTAATTAGAAGCTAGACACGGGGGACTCACGAATGCAAGCCACATTGGTTATCAGAGCCAGGTGACCTGGGGGCTTGTCCCTTGGGCAACACCACAAAACCTGTGGCACCATCGGTGTGTAACACTCTTCCCGGAGAAATGCTGCTGACCTGGTTTCATCATTGAAGCGAGCCTGAGGGAAAAGGTCGGGGAAGTGCCCATGGGCTTGTTTGGGATCCGGGGAGGATTGCAGTGAGCACATGCTCATTAGAAGCGACAGTCTAGGCAGCAATTTGGAAAGTGTACTGTCGAGCCCTTTACTGGGAAAGACTGGGAGATGAGCAAGTTTGCCTGTTCCCTCTGCACTGAGCCTTGGAGGATAGCCGCAATGAGTGCTCACCCCCTGTTAAGAACTGCTCTTGGTTTGCTATAGTTCTGGGAGACTCAGAAACCCAAGCCCCGTATTATTTCAGAGCTAAGTGTTTGGGGCACCTGCCCCTCAGGTGGGAACCTTAGAAGCTGGTGCCCTAGATGTGCAGTCCAAACCCTTCCCTCCTCTGGGAGAAGTTGAGTTAGGAATTCCCTCAATTGTATGGTTCTGTGCCAGGGGTGGGGTTTATGGTGAGACTGTGTCTTAGCCTTTCCTACCCAATTCAATGTGGGTATTTTCTCAGTTTCCCAATGTGTAGGAGTCACTCAGCTAGTTTCTGGTTTTCTTGGAGGGAATTACAATATAGCTGTACATTCAGAGTAGCTTGGAGGAGGGAAATTCAGGAGCCTCCTCATTCCCATCTTGGTCTGGAGTGACTCAAAACTTATTTAGTATAAACAAAAACATGATCTCTTTTAGAATCTAGTCAGCCGTGGGCAAACTACATCTGGCCCATTTGAAATGAATAAAACTAAAAAAAAAAAAAGACCGTACCCTTTTATGTAATGATGTTTACTTTGAATTTATATTAGTTCACACAAACACTCCATCCATGCTTTTGTTCCGGCCCTCCGGTCCAGTTTAAGAACCCATTGTGGCCCTTGAGTCAAAAAGTTTGCCCACCCCTGATCTAGATGCTAATGACACTAAGTAAATGACTATAGACAAGAAGTCCATTACAGCTTCAGAGGCAGAAATGAGCAAGAAAGAGTATTCTGTTAATTTTTCAGTGAAGTTCAGTGATGGAAAGACAACTCATTGTTAAACAAAAATTAGCATTTTTCACTTTATTCATTTACTTTAGATTGTGCTTACAATGAACTCCACTGGACTGCCACAAGAACATAGGAATCAAACTATGTCACTATCCTGTTTATAATTCATCTTTAATAGTACAATAAAGGGATTATTTTTTAAAGATTGTTGGTTGCCTACTCTGATGATAACCTCCAAACACAAGAGGGTAACATCGGTTTATTTGGCATAGTAACTTGTTCAGCAGCCAGCACCCAAACATCTGCCTATATAGTGAACAGATCACCTATTTAATGATAACTTCCAAATATATCTCCCACTCTGATTTCTCTCCTGAACCCCAGACCCCGATTGGCTTGTGAGTAGTGTCACGTGGTGGTCCCACAGGTACCTCCAAGTCAACATATCCAACTGAATTAAGCTAAACCATAATCTTTCCCCTTTATCCCCATTCCTGAAACTAGACCTCCTCTCAGTGAGCTAGTGTCATCCCTTTTAGACCCACTTTTGCAAGCTACGAAGAAGACAATCACTTGAGGCTCCTTTCCCTTCCCTACCCCATCCTTCCCTCCTATCTAGCAATGACCAATCCCATTAATTCTCCTCGGTAGTGCATCTTCATCCCCATAACCACTTAGTATCAGCTGTCACCATTTAGTCACTTAGACTATTATAGCAATGTGTTTATTGGTCTCCCAGACATCTAAATGGCTATAAGAATTATCTTTAAAAAAATCTTATCATGCCAATGTTCAGAATTCTGTAAGTTAAGATCTAAATTCCTTAGCATTTCATACAAGGCCTTTTAACGTTTTTTAGCCTCACCTCCCAGAACTCTCTTCATTGTCTTCAAAACTCTCTTCACTCACCCATATATCACTACTGTACACATCTTTTGTTTTGGCAGAACTAAACATTCTAGTTCCTCAAATCTTTCTTTCTGTGTATCCTATAACTAGTTCTTTTAGCTTATATATGCTCTCTTTTCCCCCCTCCTGGCTTCTTTTAGTATGTTTCTTTATCTTTGATCTTCTGTAGTTTGAAAATATGCCTAGGTGGAGTTTTTTGGCATTTATCCTGCTTTGTGTTCTCTGAGGTTCTTGGATCTTTGGCTTGGTGTCTGACATTAATTTGGGAAAATTCTCAGTCATTATTATTTTAAATATTTTTTCTATTCCTTTCTTCTCAGTTGATTGGAGCATCATCCCATACACTGAAAGGTGGCGGGTTCAATTCCAGGTCATGGCTTATACCCAGATTGTGGGTTTAATCCCTGGTCAGAGCACATATGGGAGGCAACCAATCGATGTTTCTCCCACATGGATGTTTCTCTCTTTCTCTCTGCCTTCCTCTCTCTAAAATCAATTTTAAAAAATATATCCTTGGTGAGGATTAAATAAAAAAATCCAACAGCCTGGCCAGTGTGGCTCAGGTGGTTGAGCATCGTCCCATGCACCAGGAGGTTGCTGGTTCGATTCCCTGTCAGGGCGCATGCCCAGGTTTCAGGCTTGATCCACAGTAGGCGGGGTGCAGGAGGCAGCTGATCAATGATTCTCTTATCATTGATGTTTCTATCTCTCTCTCCCTTTCCCTTCCTCTCTCTGAAATCAATTTTAAAAAAGCAGACATAGATACAGAGAGCATTTTGACAGATGGGACAGGGATTGGGAGAATGGGTGAAAAAGGTAAAGGGATTAAGAAGTAAAAATTGGTAATTATAGAATAGTCACAGGAGTGTGAAGAACAGCATAGGGCATATAGACAATAATATAATAACTATGTATGGTGTCAGATGGGTATGAGATTTATCAAGATGATCACTTAGTAAGTTATATAATGTCTAATCACTGGGTTGTACAACTGAAAGTAATATAAATTTGCATGCCAACTGTAATTGAAAAATAAAAAATTGTTTAAAGAAAATAACTCATAGAAAACTAAGACTCAAATGGAGCACCTGATAAAATGATTGTATTTGACCATACAGTTCTACTGTTCTACAGACCAACTTCTCAATAGCATATTTTTCATCATACATGTATCTACTCTAGGACCCAGCAATTCTACTCCTGGTATTCACCCAAAATAAATAAAAACATGTGTCAACAACAACAACAAAAACAGAGTCTCTGGCATGTTTTTAAATGGTTCCTTTTCCCCCTCACCCAGGGAGGGGGAAAGGGAACCATTTTGAAGTACACCAGAACTTCATCTCTGTTTCTTTTCTATTTACTGTGAGAACCTGGTTTATCTCCTGGAGGTAAAGCTCACAAAAGTGTGGGGATGCCCCCTATAACTGTCACCCCCCCAAGTTTTTAACATTCAGACTTGTCCTCACTATGCCTCCAGCAATTACACTTTCAGGTTTTCCTACACCTGCATAGGTTTCTGCAGCAGTTTCCACTCCTGAGTCTCTGCTCTATTCACCTGTCTCTCCAATCTTGAGGGCAGTTGTTTTCTGTGTGTTCTCACCTCTCTTAGGAATCTAAGAAGAATAACTGATTTTTCAGATTGTTCAGTTTTTTTACTTGTTTACCAGCTCCTTACATGAGAAAACAGAAAACCATTATAATATCCCAGAAATTGGTAAACAAATTCGTTTTTCTGAATGCATCATGACCAATTCAACTTGATCCTCTTTCAGTCATCATTTCTGTCTGAAGAAGCCCATCATTTTTTAGCCACTTAGGACCATTGCCAAGCCTTCACCTACAGCATTCTGGTCACAAGAGGGAAACCGCACTTCCTTTCTTCTTCCCCTGCCCTTCCACTTCTAAGTATCCCACCAACATCGGTAAGATCTGTCACTTGTCCACACTAGAGATAATACATACTAATAAGAGAAATAAGTAATAAGAGAAAAGAGCATAGATCTAGACCACCACAAATACCCATCTTCCTTCTTAAACACTCTATTCAGGATCCACATGATTACTCTCAATACCCTATTTCTCCCAGAAGATTCCTGAGTTGAGGGTAGCATGTAAGAGGAGGAAGCTGGGATCCTGACACTCACTCACCTCTGGAAGAGCTCTCTGCAGCACACATAGGTCTCATAGGTTCTATTGGTGAAACTTGTGTTTAGGAAGGAGACACAGTCAGCTTCAGCTCCCCTGGGAACATAGAGGATTCCTGGATAAAGGAGACAGAGATAGTAAGGGGAAGATTTTACACATGTTCCTGATAGCTCTCAATAATTTGGGTGTAGCCGAAACCAGTTTGGCTCAGTGGATAGAGTGTCGGCCTGCGGACTGAAGGGTCCCGGGTTCGATTCCGGTCAAGGGCATGTACCTGGGTTGCGGGCACATCCCCAGTGGGAGATGTGTAGGAGGCAGCTGATCGATGTTTCTCTCTCATCGATGTTTCTAACTCTCTATCCCTTTCCCTTCCTCTCTGTAAAAAAAAAAAAAAATCAATAAAATATATTAAAAAAAATAATTTGGGTGTAAATTGGAGAAGGTTGTAGATTAGGTGCCTTTTCTATGCATCTGTGAGATGGATGGTTAAGTCGGTATTCTGAGAGAGATCTTATCAGTACCTAGGTATGTGAGTTCTACCAAGAGACTAAGCTGAGGTACATACCTGCCACACAGGCACTGATAAGGGATACACAGGCCCCTGTGAAGAGGGCTCTGACTACAATCTTGGACAAGTCACTCTTCCGGTGGGGTACCATTGATGCTGCAGACAAAACAAAATAATTTTATCTCTTCCTCACCAGCCAATCTGGTATTTCCCATGAGCCCCAATTAAAGAATGCAGAAGAACAAAACACAGCAGATGAAAAGCTTTTTTTTTTTTACTACTAACCACCAGAGGCTGGCCAGCAGTGCCCTAAGAAGTGTGTATATACATTAGTCCTGAGGGTTCACTAACTCAAACATTTCCCAGGTCAAGGAATGTGTGTCTGACCCTAACTTCAGTGGTTCCATGAACATTCCCAAGATGCATCTAGATCAAGGAAAGCTCCAGTTTGGTCCAGACAGACACAGATGCCTGGTGTTCACTAGTTGGACCAGAATCTGATGGACTGTTTGGAGCCAGAGGGATAAGGTTGGCCACATTTGCCTAAACCTCAGTCACATGATGCACATCCCACTGCTAGATGGCAATCTCACAATCAGGCAGTAATTGGGCAGCAGAATTAGAACAGCACAGACAAGCATTTAACAAAGGGGGGAAATAAACCAAAAGGAAATTGTTTCACCTTTAAATTGTTCAACCAGCAGCCAAATAAATCAATTTAATGATTCTTAATGATTCTAAATGGACACACTTAGCTGCATTTCTTCTTACACTTTATTTCTAACCTGGATCTTCCAAACTCTTGGCATTTGCTTTCCCTGCCCTCAAGGACAACTCCACTTTCCTCATACTCTTTCATCCAACCATCACCCACAATCTAAATGTATCTGTGTCTGCTTCAAATACTTACCCCTCCCCCACCTAGTGATTTTTAGCTTTTAATCCCACACTTGATACCAGTGGTTCTTACTGTCTATCTGCCTTATGTGTCTGATGATTTTATTTGTCTTTTGATTCCTTATGCAACTCCTACTTCTGTGAAGACAACTGGTGAGCAGCCTAATCTCAGAAAGTACCTTTGGTACTGAATAATAAACCAAGTATCTCTACTTATATATGCATAATACCCATTTAATGGCAAAATAAAAGTAATATCATGATAATCTTCCTCAAAGGGAAAATAAAAGTAAAATAAGTCTTTTGAGCCTTTGAACGGAAAAAGAGTAACAGAAATTGAGATTGTAAATCCAGCGTGGGCTCCATGCATAGTCAGGCAGCATGGTTGCCTTAACTCCAAATTACCTGTGCCAATCAGGGCCCATTTCACACCAGCTTCTCTATCTGGTCTCAACTTGTACTGAAGCACCAGACTGCTTACTACAGAAACTGGAGTCTGTCTGGCTTATTGGGTAGCTGGGAAAATGAAATAACTCACTCAGGCCTCCCAGTGTGATTCCTATGGAACTAAAATTGGCAAATCCACAGAGTGAAAATGTTGTAATCGTTTCAGCTCTCACCTAGGAAAAACACATGTAAATAAGTAAATAAATTCAGTCCCATATGTGTAGTCATAAAATCATGATAGAAGTTCCAAAGATCATAGAACCCCCAATCTTTTCCACATTACCCTAAAGACTATGGGAAAGATGCTCAGAAAATAATCACTTCCTGAGTTATTACAGGAATAATATTATGGCAACCACAATGGGCCTCTTTGCCCAGCACTCTTCTTGTTCAAGTCCATGAGTACGGAGAAGGCCTAAGAATGAGGATGATTGAGATAGAGGGAGAGAGAAAAGGAGATCAATTTATAGCATTTAAACTTATACATGAAGCCCTGACCGGTTTGGCTTAGTGGATAGAGCGTCAGCCTGCGGACTGAAGGGTCCCAGGTTCGATTCTGGTCAAGGGCATGTACCTTGGTTGCGGGCACGTAGGGGATGTGCAGGAAGCAGCTGATCGATGTTTCTCTCTCATCGATGTTTCTAACTCTCTATCCCTCTCCTTTCCTCTCTGTAAAAAATAAATAAAATATATTTTAAAAAATAAAAAAAAATAAACTTATACATGAAGAAGGGGACCTTAGATCATCAAAAATAGTGTCTACCCTGAACTGCCCCAACTGTAAACTACATTATAGAGAGAAGTTGGGTCAGAGTGCAGGGGAGGAATAGCACACAGACCTCAGGGGACTGGAGCTAAGAATACTGTTATGCTTCTTTGTGGTTTAGGCCTGGCACCCTGGAAAGGGATCCATGGGTGTGAAACAAACTTGTGTAACACTTTCTGTCTGCCCACAAATGATTTATGCTCTTCTGAATTGTCACTTACAGAAATCCACTGTTTCTCGCCCTCGATCCACTCTTCCACTCCAGAGAGACGTTTGCTCTTGTATTGAGACAGTTGCTGATAGGCCACAAACTCATTTGTGAAGAACTTGATCCCCACCATCTCAGCCACCATTGGACAATCTGCCCACTCTACACCCATCATGAAAACCATAGGCCTTAGGATATAGGAGCAAATCACCTAGGTGAAAAGAAAGAACAAGTAACACAGGTCAGGACCCAAGGACTTTCTCTGGAGCCTTAACTTAGTCTCCTCCACCCTTCTATCCATGCTTTCTTTTAGCTCACTGTGGGTCAGGGGAGCACGCACAATTCAAGGACCACTTAAATACAACCTACAGGGGCAGCCCAACAAATGTAATTCTTTACCTGGAAAGTGAGCCCCTGTATGTCTACCAATTCCCCTAGCCAGGAAAGGGCAGCGTTGACGAAGGCCAACACGGCCAAAAAGGCAATCAGGTTGGCTGCTACATTAGTAGCAAGGCCTATGGCATCTGTGGCTCCATTGCTGGCAGCTTCCAGGATATTCGACTCCTTCCTGTGGTCATTGGGCATAGAAGAATATGGTGTCTGGATTAGTCTCAGCCTCTCTCAGAAGAGAAATTCCACTTTTCCTGTGGTTCAGAAGTGCAGGAGGAAGGTGCAAGACCAGCTTAAAAGGTGATGGGGTTCCTTAGTGACCCTTGTGGTGGAAATTATAGTGAAGCAGTATCAGATTTAATTGTCATGAAATTGCACTAACACCTAGGACAGAGGATACTGGTCTGCAGAAGACAGAGGCAGTTGGAGGGTTAAACAAATAACCTACATGATCAGCTAGAGCAGCGGTTCTCAACCTGTGGGTCGCGATCCCTTTGGGGGTCGAATGACCCTTTCACAGGGGTTGCCTAAGACCATCAGAAAACACATGTATAATTACATATTGTTTTTGTGATTAATCACTATGCTTTAATTATGTTCAATTTGTAACAATGAAACTGGGGGTCACCACAACATGAGGAACTGTATTAAAGGGTCGCGGCATTAGGAAGGTTGAGAACGCTTGAGCTACAGGCAGAGGTGGACAAGAGGGAATATGGAATCATATTATTCTTTCTCCAGGAGACCTGAAGCCTCTGCTGCCACAGCACTACTCTTGACTCTGCACCTGACCTCAGCCTCTCCCAAATTATATGCCTCATTGTACTCACCCACGGGGCAATTTTACTCCTTCCTTATTCTTGAACTTGGATTCCTCCACTTCTGGATATACCAACTTTGACAAGGCAAGAGCAGATGGGGCAGCCATCACAGATGCAGAAATCAAAGATGACGCTTCAATCTGTAAGGCCAGACATAGGAATCAGAGTCTGCAGAACGCAGACTTGGGTTTACCCAGGAGTGATCAAACAGATTGTGCCTACCCCAAAGGATATGAAGGCTCCCAACACAGTGCCTGAAATGGTGGCAAACCCTCCGGTCATCACTGCATGGATTTCAGAGAGTGTCATGTCTGCAAGGTATGGACGGATGAGCAGAGGTGCCTCTGTCTGTGAACAGGAGAAGCGAGTCAGATTCAAGAGGATGTGACTCCCCACCCCAGAGTGCCCACCTGGCCCCAGGGACACATCCCTCTAGTGTGAGTGCCCTTCCAGGAAGAGCTCTGTTTGCAGGCCCTCCCAGCATCTGCCTCACTCTCTCTGGCACCTAATCGTATCCTGGCTGGTATTGTTATCATCCATTTTCATACATGTTTGTCTTATTTATTTAAATTCTAAAATGCTATGGAAGGGGGAATGGTATATTTTTTTCTCTATGTCTAAAATCAGCTACAGTACATCCTCACTTAATGTTGATAAGTTCTGTGACTGTATAATGAAACCAGATTTACCATAGACTAATTGATATAAACAAGAGTTAAGTTTCTATGGCATCTCATCAACTTTATAATGAAATAAAATTGAATGAAATACTTTTTGTCCATACATTATTTGAGGACCTGATGTACTTAATGAGTGACCTTATGAAATACAGTGTATTTCCTGAGTACATATTAGTAGCTTTAAAAGTACTTGTTAAGCCCTAACAGCTTTGGCTCAGTGGATAGAGCATTGGCCTGTGGACTGAAGGGTCCCAGGTTTGATTCCGGTCAAGGGCATGTACTTTGGTTGCAGGCACATTCCCAGTAGGGAGTGTGTAGGAGGCAGCTGAATTGATCTTTCTCTCATCAATGTTTCTAACTCTCTATCCCACTCCCTTTCCTCTCTGTAAAAAATCAATAAAATATATTTTTTTAAAAAGTACTTGTTAAATTAATTGCAAATATATTATTAAAGCCCATTGTTGATGAAATAAAAATATATGTTTGTGAAAATGTTATGAAATTATGAAGACCCAATTCTAAACTGTACTTAGCATCAACCTAAGATAATGTTATTTATCATTTAATGATTGACAATTATGTGCCTAGTGCTGTACTAGATGCCAGGGATATTAATAAAAATAAGGAAAAGTTTCTACTGATAGGAGCTTATAGTCTAGAACAGAAAACTAAGCCAACACAACTATGGATAATTTCAGCAAAATGTGCAGTGCTAAGGTGGAAGCATGCAGAAGTTCTCTGAAAACATTTCAGAAATAGTTAATCAGCCAAGGGCCTTGAGAGAGGAAGACCTCAGTACTAACTCCTTGTCAATTTGACAAGCCATTGTCATTGTCCCTAACATTGAGTTAATCAGTCAATAGCATATATTGAGCACCTATTCCATATAAATGTATCAAACAATGTGTTATGGGGAAGAGCCTTGGTGTTAGCTCTGAGCAAGGCAAATTATTGCCTCCTCAGAGACCCTGGAAAACACGGATCACAGGGAGAAACTAGAACCAGAGAGCACACGGAAGGCGGTGAGATTTGGACCAGGACGTTTCCCTCTATTCCTGTGTAAGAAGTTGGATCAGTGGTTAAGGATGTCCAAACTAAGTATACCCAGGTAAGTAGTTGTATTACACATGAAGGGTAAAAGCAGTAGCCAAGTTTCCCTTGAACTTCTGAGTTTTCTTTCATCAGTGATTGACTGCCCATACATCTCATTTATTTGACTTTTCAGAAGGAAAACATACTTTTCTCAACCTGTTTTCTGCCACATCATGTATTCCCAGGAAAAAATGATCAGAAGGCCTCAGAGTACTTACCATACCCACAAAGATGTTTCCTGCCACAGCTAGGGTCTCTGTGGCGGTGGTGCCCATGGTAATTTGTAAAAACCAGGCAACCTAAAGGGATACAAAAACCTAAACCGTTAACATTAATGGAAGTCTTGGAGAGTATCTAGCAAGACTCCTCCCAAACCCCTACCCCCATTCCCTTCTCCATTTACTGGTAAGGAAACTAAAGCCTAGAGAAGTGGAGTGACAAGCCCACGGCCACAAAGCAAATTATAAAGCCTGGACCAGGACTCAGGACTCTTGGCTTCCAGAACTAGTAGATTAAAAGTCAGTATGAAATAGCAGTCCAGCCCATTTTCTCTTCCTGCTCTGCTCCTCAGCCTACCTAGAGCCTGGGCCTGACCATCCGACATCAGGCATGCTTGGGTTTGTCTTTTCACACTGGTTCTAACATCTAGATCCTACATGTGAGCATTTTTCCAAAGCAAGTGTCATGTTCATGCTTCCTGACAGATCACAAGATGAAAGCCCCCCTCCTGAGTGGTGTAGGAGAATGACTCACCTTCTGAACTATCCACTGCACAAGGCCCAGATAGTAGAGAATGGACATCACACATCCAAAGTAAATGATGATCGGTAAGGCCTGTAATGAGAATGACGGGCAACTAATGAGATACTACAATAGACCCCCCTTATCCATGGTTTCACTTTCTGTGGTTACCCACCATCAACCATGGTCAGAAAATATGTTATGGAAAATTTAAGAAGTAAACAATTCATAGGTTTTAAATTGTGCGCCATTATGAGTATCATGATAGAATCTCGTACTGTCCTGATCTGTCCCGACTGGGACATGAATCATCCCTTTATCTAGTGTATACATTGTTTACACTAGCCGCCAGCCCATTAGTCACTTATTAGCTGTCTAGGTTATCAGATCCACTATCACAGTATCTCAGTGCTTGTGTTCAAGTAACCCTTATTTTATTTAATGGCCCCAAAGCTCAAGAGTAGTGATGCTGGTAATTCATAAAGTGCTTCCTTTAAGAGAAAAAGTAAAAGTTCTCAATAAGAAAAAAAAAATCGTATGGTGAGGTTGCTAAGATCTATGGTAAGAATGAATCTTCTATCTGTGAAATTGTCTAATTTATAAATTGAACTTTATCAAAGGTATGTCTGTATAGGGGGGAAAACAATATTTATAGGGTTTGGTAATATCTGGTTTCAGGCATCCACTGGGTGGTGGGGTGCGGGGGAGGGGAGTCTTGGAATGTATCCCTCACAGGTAAGAGGGACTACTGTACAAATGTGCTCATGTATGCCATAGATGGACTGTGTTTTAGGCCTCTAAATTAACTCTCAGCCTTCCAACAGTAGCTGACACACTATAGATACTCAGCAGATATTTTTTAACACAAGCGAGTTTAGGAATAAATTTTAAATGTATTATATCTATTATCCCATTAGTACCAAGCCACAAGGAGCCTTCCTCCCCCACTCCTATTTTATTCCAGTTTCAGTGTGGTAAAGATCAAAGGGTGGGAGATTGATGCTGTTCCTTCTACTGATGAGGTCTGATCCTCTTCTTAGGGTCAAATTGGTATGTAGACTGGCTGATCACTTGGGCACACATTTTTATCCTCTCCTTTACACTTCTCCCCACACAGACCCTCATCCCTGCCTACAAAACAGATAATGACCTGAAAAGCAAAGACATCCTTGACCAGCGTATCCCCAAAGACAAAACTGGAGCCAGCCACTGTGTAGTTCAGGAAAATCTGAAAGAAAAGAGAGAGAGAGTGAACAAGAGTGAAGCCAGGTAGGACACAGAGGAACATTTGATCAGACTCAGGCATGATTAGGTCCTCCTTCTGTTACTGAATGTATCTCTCACAGGTAAGGGGGGACTACTGTACGAATGTGCTCATGTAGGCCATAAGTGGACTGTTACTGAAGTGGGTCTCCCTTTGACAAGATGGGGATAGGCTGTATCTCCATGAGCTACTCACTGAATGACATAGAACTCGGCAATTCAGTTCTCTTTATTCATATGATTAGTTGTACCCGAGTATACTCTTTCCTTTCCCACCAGATCTCCCACCACCATCATTAACAAGACATAGTCCAATCTCTGCATGCCCCCCCCACCCCCAAATCTCCTTTCTCTTGGGTTCTGAAAGAGCATTCAATTTCTCATACCTGAATCTGGTCTCCCAGCCATTGAAATGCATTAAATCCAGGATCAGTTCTGATGACCAAGATCCCAAAAACAAATTGAAGACCCAGGCCCCAAAGCACCGTCCTCCAGGACACCTGGGACCAATAAGAACTCCCGTTATTCCAATGTGAGTTCTAAACCCTACTTGTCCATTACCTGGTTGGAATTTTAAACATGGATTCATGGTACTCTGGATGAAACCAACCAAGGATGTTAACAGGAAATCTGGGGTAAGATGGAGTAGGGGGAAACAGAGTGGGAAAATATTTAAAGAGCCACATATGTCCATATGGTTTTTAAAACTGTGTCTACATGTTAGATGACACACATGCATACATACATATCCTATATAATAAAAGGCTAATATGCAAATAGACTGAACTGCAGAACGACTGGTCGCTATGACATGCACTGACCACCAGGGGGCAGATGCTCAACTCAGGAGCTGCCCTCTAGTGGTCAGTGCGCTCCTACAGGGGGAAGGCTGCTCAGCCACAAGCCGGACTCAAGGCTGGCGAGCGCAGCAGCACTAAAGATGTCCGACAGAGGGCACAGGCCAGGCTGAGGGACCTCCCCAAATGCACGAATTTTGTGCACCAGGCCTCTAGTATACAAATAAAAGCATCATAACCAATACTTTAATATTCCTATTGCAATACAAGCCGATTCTTTATTGTATTCTATTTTCTTCCTTTTCTTTTCTTTTTCTTTCTTTCTTTCTTTTTTTTTGTTCTTTCTTTAACACTGGCCTAGATCCACTAATTTGATATTAAGGCTCATCAATGGATTATAACCTACCATTTGAAAATAAGTGGTCCACAGCCTCTGAGAACTTTAAAACTTCTCTTAGAAGCAAAGTCATCAAAAAAGCAAATTCCAGAGATTCTAAAGAGTTTAGTTCTATGCCTTTGTAATCAATACTTGACACATGCAGTTTGTAATCAGTAACAAACAGGCCTTGGCCCACCCTGCATACCCCAAACTCACTGCACTGTGGTGTTTGGAGCAGGCAAAGAGGATGAGGATGAACATGCAGATTCCTGCAAAGGACATCAGCTGCTCTGGCCTTTGGGCTGTGTCTAGAGCTAGCCACAGGATGAGGCCAACCAAGGCGACTCCAGCGAACACCCTGAAGAGGGAATGCCAATACCATGTCATCAACTCAGTGAATGAATAACAAATAATTAACCTTAGCTCTAAAAAACAGAAGTTCACCCCAAGGGTAAATGAAATAACTCAATAGATTAGACACAGAGACATCTCTTGAGAATCATTCATCCAGCAGTTTCCTAGCTAGCAGCTCCCTCTCCATTCCTTGTACTCCCAGAGTGAAGCTGAAAGAGTCCAACCTGAGGATGCAAATCACATGAGTTCCTTTCCTCAAGCTTCCATATCAGTAAGATGTGAGATAAAGACTCATTCTTTACGCTTGTACTAATGAAAAACTACAGTATTTTTAATAGAAAGAAAAGTATGCATGGTCCTCCCCATGAATCTTCAGGCAATTTCCAACCACTCCGAGGGCCAGAGTAAAAGCTAAGCCACCAACCAACCCCTATGGTCTTATGGTCCCTTGATGTACCAACATGCTGGATCAATCAATGCACAGACAGGTTTCCTCACATCTGAGTGTTGGAGTCATTTCAGTTCGAGGGAAAAGAATTAGAAGGGGGAGCACATATGAAAAGAAAGCAAAACAAATAGAGTACTTTGTCCACTGAGGTGTCTCAGGAACAACAAGGATAACAAAATGCATTACAAGGCCAGGTTGAATTGTGGAGCTGTTCTTACTGTGAACTCTTCTCACTTAAAGTGAATAAAATCTGGGTTCTAGAATCTATCCTGCTAATGAATAGTGTCATTTTAGCTTTGTCTCCTCAGTGTCAAATAAATCAATGATCCAAAATTTAGGTTGTAGTCTGGTGTGTTTCTTCAAATAATTGCTGTTGCAAACATTCTTAACACCTATTCTCTGTGCGTCCATTGGAGAATAGGCAGAAAACAGGAACTCTATAGAGAGTTCTAAAAGTTATTTTGTCACTAAAAGTCACTATAGAGAGTTCTAAAAGTTATTTGTCAGTCTAAAAGTTATTTTGTCACTCCAGGCCTGTGTTCAAAGAATATGCACATGCTATATAGTTAGTTAGATGAGCTGTGGCTGCTATAAAATCCAGTTCAGTATTTATTGAATGGTAAGTTTGCCGGTTAAGCTCTAAGGAACTGTAAAAGACACCGGTGGGGTGCGAGAAATCTAGGGGACTAGAAGAAAAAAAGCATAAAAAGTATCAGGGAATTAAGGGAGACACATACCAGTATGACCATCAAATCAATTTGATAGCTTAATGCAGCTGTAAGCCTCTTTGTTTTGATTACTTCATTGCAGAAAAGTATGATTTTCCTTATTTCTGTCATAAACCCTGACAATAAACAGATGGAAATGCTTCTCTGAAACTTAACCCTTCCTGCCCCCCTAGAAATGTTGATACAAGAGGCTACAAGAAACTGGACGGAAGTCCAGTGCTCAGAGGCCTGTTGTTATTTGCTCTCTGAGCATTGATTTTGAAAAGTATAGGTGAGGGTCTGAGAGACAGCTCAGGAAATGTCAAAGAAGAAAGGGGGACAAGTTTGAGCGACCAGGGATATTGAGATTCTTAACTCACCGTTTCATCCAAAGCTTCAGACAGGAGTTTTCAAAGGGCTTCAGACATCTTGTTAATGTTTTACCAAACACACTTTTCAGAGCGCGGTGAACCAGGACCAAGAGCACCAAGCACGTGAGGACGAACAAGGCCAGTGCCCTCTGGAAATCCAAGATGCAGGCTGCCAGGAAGTAGGCAGCGTAAGCTAAAAGGAGAAGGGGCAGAGTAAGGATCAACAAGTCAGAGCTCCCCAGGGGCAAATGAAGCTCTAGTCACGAATGTCTGGGACTTAAAGCAAGAAAAACCCTCCAGCGATGTTGCCCCCCAGCCTCAGACCCAGCTGCAGTTCTCAAGGCCAGGATAGATGGCTGGTTTCTTCTTGAGGATACCCAGGGAGAGTCCAACTTAGTTTGAATACTGCATGTTTTCACTTATCTTTAATTAACTTCCTTGAATTTACTCTGATATCCTTTTTCAGAGTAAATTTGGAGTGCATTTGATCAGTATCCACCATTAAAATACTCCAAAAGTCATCTTTTCTAAAGCTTTTAACCTTTCCTCTTGAGCAAAATCATATAAACACTAGGAAGAATATCAGGTCCTCGAAATATGGCTTTTATTATAACATTGATAAGATGCCATAGGAACTTAATTCTTGTTTATATCAATTAGCCTCTGGTAAAATTGGTTGATTATACAGCACTCCACCTCAAGTGACAGAACCCATTGACAATGTTAAGTGAGGACTTACTATACAGTCCTCATCCCATAGCTCCTTGACTGACCCCCAAATATAATTTTTGTTCTCATCATCTCAGCTGCCTCTAATATTGACATCAAAATCCCATACATCACTGACAATATATATCAAATAGAGGTTTGCTGTTTTAAAAAGTATTTTAGCCCTAACTGGCTTGGCTCAGTGGATAGAGAGTTGGCCTGCGAACTGAAGGGTCCCAGGTTCGATTCCAGTCAAGGGCATGTACCTTGGTTGTGGGCACATCCCCAGTTGGGGGTGTGTAGGAGGCAGCTGATTGATGTTTCTCTCTCATTGATGTTTCTAACTCTCTATCCTTCTCCCTTCCACTCTGTAAAAAAATCAATAAAATATATTAAAAAATATTTTATATCATTGATCTTACTAGCAAATAAATAATGTATACCACAGATTTCTCTTGTAAAGACTATAAAGACCATGCCCTACATTGAATCAAGACACTAAAACAGACACAAGCCCAGATTCTCTGAAATATTTAAGTCTATCAAATAATTTTGAAAAATAGTTTATGCTCAGATTTTACTTATTCCTAGAAGTGCAACTCAATAAATATAGTTCAGATTATTTACTTATAAATAATTCAGATCTATACATCAAATAAAAAAAGATCAATTTGTGAATAAAGTTGTATCTCATTTAGAAACATCTTGACACAAGGTCACATTCCTAAAATGATGTGTCTCTCGCTTATAGGAATTCTCAACACCTCACCCGAACAGAACAGGCCCAGCAGGATCTTCTTGAACAGGCTGGCATGTCTTTTGCAGAAACTTCTTGCCCTGGTGAAAGGTTGTAGTAGTCTCCCCCTGGTGAGAACCCAAAAATTAAGATACAAAAGTTACTCCATCCCATTTGTGTCCATTCCAGACCTTAGATGACCTGGCCCGAGGAAGAATTTTCTCTTCTCCATGAGGAAATTATTCAGCCAGGGGGACATTAGGTAGAGCCCCGGCAATGCCCCAAAGGCCACATCGCAATGGGCCAGAATAACCCTACCCAATCCAGATATTACTGGCAATATCTCAGTAACCTCCTACCACAGAGGTGGACACTCACATCAGGGAGAGACTCCTGGGACCTATTCCTTTCCTGTTCCCTGGGGACCAGGCATTGCTCAGTTTCCAGATTCAGAAAAGGGCCTTTTCTGCCGAGTGGCAGCTTTGACCATTCCTTTCTAAAAACCACACAAACCCATAACTCTGAACAGCCAATCAGATGTGCATTGACAGACCGGAAGGAAAACACCAATAACCCATGGGTGAGCAGGGCCTGAGAGGGAGGACTATTCAAATTTGATTTAACATTTATATAGCCCTTTCTATGTGCTGGGTTCTTCCTAAGTGTTAGGTTTCCAGCAATTGAGTTAACTCTGCTACCTTTCCAGGCTTCATAAAGAATGTAGTGAGTAAAAAGTATTGCTTAGAAAGGTGTCAGATACCCAAAGCACATCATTATCTTTGGGATGTCATTCACAAAACACATCAAGGAAAGAATTAATTTTTAACCCTAGTCTTCCCCTATGTGCCAGGTGTATTTGATTTGCTCTTCTAGATCCACTCTCCACCTTGCTTTGTGCCCAGGGAGTCTTACCCTGTGGACTACACCTATAGGCTCCCATGCCCTCTGGCTTATCTAGTTGGGTTCTACCAGGGGAACCCAGAAGGGGATCAGAGTGTAAGAAAAGACTGAGGTCAGCATACTGAGATCTTCTTTATCTGACTCTCTTGGGTCCTCTTACATCTTGTCCCTTTGGGCCTAGAATAGTAACGGTTTACTGTTGCTGGCCTCAGGTTCTTGCACTGTCCTTCCTTGTGGTTCCACTACATCTTACACACATCTTTGTAATGGTCTCTTTGTACAGAAACCCTTTTCTAATTATCCTAACTTAAGTATTCCATTTGTTTCCTGTTGGTACTCAAACTGATACACTAGGTAAAGCTGATATAAAATTATACACAGTCACATGCCAGATCAGCAAGGCCACTGCAAAATAAGAGTGGGCATCCACTAGTCCAGTGGTTCTCAACTTTCTGGCCCTTTAAATACAGTTCCTCATGTTGTGACCCAACCATAAAATCATTTTCGTTGCTACTTCATAACTGTAATGTTGCTACTGTTATGAATTGTAATGTAAATATCTGATATGCAGGATGGTCTTAGGCGACCCCTGTGAAAGGGTCGTTCGACTGCCAGAGGGGTCGCGACCCACAGGTTGAGAACCGCTGCACTAGTCCGAGAGTGAATATAAGTCACATGCCTGGAAAAGGTTTTTGCCATCACCTTGTAATCAGACTTGACCATTTCCTGGGAACTAAAGTTCAATGGGTACTACCAGAAATCAAGTAAAGAACACTCATTTCTGCAAAACCCATTAACAACCTGATTCTAGAATAACAAGTTGGAACTGGACCTCTGGTTTAAAAAATTAAAACAAAAAATAGAAAGGAAAGCCATGAGGGGCATCCAACTGAAAAGAGGAACCAATTGAGAAGCAGTGCACAGAAGCATGTGAGCAGGTGTTCATGATCCTGGCGTCCTGCTTGGCCCAGGATCTTCCTAATACTACCAAGCTCTTTACTTTACATAATGGTAGAGTTTGAGGGTTAGTGTTATGTTATATCAGGAAGCTCAATCTAGAAGTAATCTACCTGATAGATGCTGAGATTCCACACCTTGCCCATAACTTGTCTGAAGCATGGGCCCACTGTTAAGTTCTTCCGGTATGTACATGGGAGGCTTTCCAGATATGGACTAACAACAACCCTCTCACTTATATGCTTACTGCCTGCAGGCTCAAGTGACAGAGCAAGAAAGAGTAGGGTAAGGATGATAGGCCATGCTAGCTGGACATAACATTAGAGGACACTACAGGTCAAGCCTAGCAGTAAGAGTGTGCATGCATTTTCTCAGAGATCCTATCCACAACATGAGGAAACTCTCCTAATTAAGGGAAACAGAATTATGGAAACTCCTAGGGTCTGGGTACTATCATTTCTCAATTAGAGGAGAAAGCTTAGGACAGCTTTCTGAAAATCCATCTCCAGTGACTATTGACATTGTGGTCCTGGGTGAATCTGCTGCTTTAGCTTGAAGAACTAAAAAGAAAGGAAATGAGTCAACCCAGAACCAAATGATGGTCTGAGTAAAGAGTGAGGGCCTCCAGGCAGAAGTGATCAGAATCTTTTCAAAGGCTTAAGGGATTTATTTAATGATGATACGAAAAGAATTAGTCAGTGGATACTGTACTTGTGCTGCTTTGCCAGATTCAAAATTATGTACACAACTAGTTTCAAACTGGATGGGCAAGGAGAGCTGGGTGGTGTTGTACAGGGTTTGAGAAGTTATCAAAGTGTCCAAGGGTGACTGAGTCTGAGGAACAAAAAGCTTATCAATAAGCCAAAGTGGAAATCCAAATACTAGTAGGAGTTGGAAAACCCAGGAAGGCAAGAGAAAGGTCAGAGGGAAGCCAGAAAACTTACACTGGAAGCAGACTGTGCACCTGGGGATGACCAGTTCTGAGACCCATCAGCCCAGGTAGAGTGAGAAGGCAACCCAAACCAGAACGCAGCCAGGTGCTTAGTTGCTGAGCTGTGATGGATGTATTGTCTTGGAGGGAACTCTTCCTCCCACTGTATCCAAATCTCTGCTTCCTGTGGCCATTTCAGGTAACAGAAAACATCAGATCTTCACACTAGGACAGGAAGGACCTATGTGATGGGATTTCTAACTAGCCCTTCAACCCATCCTCTTCTTCCTTCCAGAATTCTGTTCTCTCCAAGTTAGAGGTAGCCGTGGCTCTGACAGACAGTGAAATCTTCCCAGGTAAAGTGTTCCCTCTCATTAGGGAGGGTCATGACTACCTTCAATGGCCTTTTGAGCCAGGCCCTTTAGTTCTGTTGTTAGCAGAGTTTCTCCTGGTTTCTATTCATCATGGACTTCCTGTGCTAATACAGTTTGCCCTTATTTACACCTTTTAAAAAGATCTCAATAGGAATTTGAAGACAAAGGAGCTCTAGCTCATTCAGCTATTGATATCAGGTTCAGGCCCTAATGAGAAACAAAATAAACAGGAGTGAGGAGAAGCTCCCAGCAAGGAAGGGCTGCCTAAAATTCTTCACTTGGGAATTGCACTGGCATGTAACATAGGCTGCAGGCACCCTTCCCAACCTCCCTCCTGGTAACTTGTACAGCTCACACCCACCTACCTATCTTGCCATCCATCCTACCAGGCTTACCACCATCCTCCCAGGAAGTCAGAACAGTCGCTCTGATAGGGCAGCCAGAAGACACAGCAGACATAGTAGGAGCAGTTTGAGAGCTAAGAGAAAAAGTGAAAAAGAGAAATGATCTTTAGGCAGGAGGAGAGGTCAGTGATATTCAATGATGATAAAATCAAGCAGCTTAGCAAATGAGAAGAAGATGCTAGATTCGGCAGTGAAGAGGTCACTGGTTCTGTGGGAGAGAGCTGTTTACAGGAGAGTGCCTGGGTGAAAGCGGGATTGCAGGGGATTGAGTGAGTGTGAGCATATATGGACTACTTTTTTTATTTTTAGGTTTTCCTGTGAAGAAAAGAAAGACCAGATACTGTTTATTAAGCACCCTTTACCAGACCTCACCAATCATCCTCCCCTCAACCACAAGGTTAGTTAGGTGTATGAGCAAGGGAACTGAGCCTGCCAGTAGGTGGCAGAGTTGGGTTTTAAAATCCAGATCTTTCCATTACTCCATGTGGCTTCTACTTAGAGATGTAAGACTAGAATTTCAGAGGGATCATCCCAGAATTCAAAATGTATGATTGCTAAGAGAGCAGAAGAGAAGAAGCAGGTAACCATGCCTGTGATTGCTGAAGAAGCTCTCACAAAGGAGAGGAGACGTGAACTGATAGGAAAGGAAGGGGAAGAAGTCTGCTAAGTGGGTATGTTGCAGGCAGTTAGAAGAGAAGGGTGGGGAGTCTCCGGAAGAGGAAAAGCATACTTGAGTGAGCCTAGCATTTTGAAAGAATAGTATGATTTTCAGTTGCTGGGAAGCAGGGAGGATGTAGATGGATGGTGGGAAGAAAGCTGGTAAAAGGGACAGAAGCCGGGTCATGGAGATTCCTGGTATATGCCATGGTTAGGAATTCAGGTATTATCTTGTAGAAAATGGAAAGCCATCGTAGAAGGTACGCAAGGTAATAATGTGAGCAGATGTGTGTTTTAGAAAATCACTCTGGTGGCAGTGGGGCGAGAGAGAGACTGGGGCCATAAAGGAAGTAACTGAGGGTGCAGGGGGAGGTTGATATGAGGAGAGAGGATTAGTATCAAGTGGAGGAAAACTGGGATGATAATGAGGTTCCTGCCATGCATGCCTTAGTCATTCACCAAAATAGAGAATATAGGAGGAGGAACAGACCTAAGGAGAAACAGACATGAGGAGGAAATGTGAGTTTATTCATCTCTGTGTGCCTAGAGCCCAATCTGGGACCTGAAGTAGTATGGAAGCCTCAAACCTATGCTGATAGGAGTTCGGTTGCAATGTTTGATTTGAAGTATATAAGTGACATCTAAGTGTTTAGATGTTTGGCAAGTGGTCGGATATATAGGGATGAAGCTTAGAACAAAGGTACAGACTTCAGATATGGTTTTATGAATCAAGACATTACATATAGGAGTGAGAAGAGAAGACAAGTGACAGACCCTGGGAAACTAAAATAAAGAATATCCAGAGAGGTAGGAGAATGAGGAGGGTGTAGTGTCACTGAAATCAAAACATTAGTTTCAAGGAAGGAAAGGGTCAGAAAGGTCATGCTGCAGAGATTTCCAATGAAGTGTGTGTACATTGAACTTGATAAGTAGGTTTTTATTGCTCATCTGAGTAAGAGAATTTCAGCTGACCAGTGGTAGTGAAAACGAGGTTACATGGGACTGAGAAGTGAATGGACAGGTGATAAAATGATGTTGCAAATAAGTCCCACTTTTCCAAGAAACTTGGCCATGAAGGAAAAAGATATCATAAGGTTGAGTTGTTTGTTTGCTTATTGTAAGAAGAAAAAACCTTGAGTACATTTATAGATTGAGGAAGTGTCTAACAGAGAAGGAATAACTGAAGATGTAGGGGAAAGAGGGCTCTGTAGAAGGGGATAGAGAAGGATGATAATGAAGTTGGCTTCAGACTTAGGGAGAGTAAGCCTTTTGATAAAGGAGGGAAAAAGATGAGGATTCATGCAGGTGGAGGTACATTTAAGTTGGAGCATATAGGAAGATAATTTAGTATTTAAACAAAAATAGTAGTATGGAGTTTATAACATGTAGAAGTAAGATGTGTAAACAAACAATAGTAGTATAAAAACTGGAAGGAGAGATACAGAAGTATACTATTATATGGTTCTTATACTTTACATGAAAGGATATAATATCACTTGAAGGTATACTTGTAAGTTGAAGGTATGTTATAAACACTAAAGCAAGCACTAATATAACAAAAAAAGAGTTGTAGCTAATAAACCAACAAAGGAGATAAAATGGAATCATTTAAAATATTAAATCAACCTAAAGAAAGACATAAAAAGAAGAAAGGGCATAACAAGAGGAAAGGCATTAAAAATAAAATAGAAAGACATCTCATGTTTATGAGTCAGAAGAATTAATATTGTTAAAATGTTCATACTACCCAAAGCCCATCTATGGATTGAACACAATCCCCATCAAAATACCAATGGCATTGTTCACAGAAATAGAAAAAACCATCCTAATATGTGTATGACACCACAAAAGACCCCAAATAGCCAAAGCAGTCATGAAGAAACAAAACAAAGCCAAAGACATACTTTTTTATTTCAAACTATAATACAAAGCTATAATAATAAAAACAGTATAAACTATATATATAAAAGCCTGAGCGACCATTACAACTGGATGACTGGCCAGTAGCTATAACGCCCACTGACCACCAGGGGGCAGGCATTCAATGCAGGAGCTGCCCCCTGGTGGTCAGTGCACTCCCATAGTCAACCTTCCATGGCTGGCCAACCTCCTGGGGTCCCTCCCCACTCCACCCATGGCTGGCCCTGATCGCTGGCTAGGCCGAGGGACCCCACCCATGTACAAATTTGTGCACTGGGCCTCTAGTATGTCAAGACACATAGACCAATAGAACAGAATAGAGTGCTCAGAATTAAATTACCACATATACAGTCAACTAATATTCAACAAGGGAGCCAAGAACACCCAATGGGGAAAAATAGTCTCTTCAACAAATAATGTTGGGAAAACTAGATAAACACATGCACAATAATGAAATTGACCTCCTATCTTACACTACTCACAAAAATTAAGTCTAAATGGATCAAAGATTTAAACATAAGACCTGATTCCATAAAACTCTTAGAAGAAAATGTAGGTGAAGAAGCTCCTTAACATTAACCTTGGTGATAATTTTCTGGATATGACACCAAAAGCACAAAAAACGAAAGGAAAAATAAACAAGTGGAACTACATAAAACTTAAAAGCTTCTGCATTGCAAAAGAAACAGAATGAAAAAAAGCAGCCTACAGAATGAGAGAACATTCTGCAAATCATATATTGCATGAGAGGTTAATATCCAAAATATATGAAGAACTCATACAACTCAATAACAAAAAAACAAACAATCCAATTTAAAAATGGAGGAACTGAATAGACATTTTTCCAAAGAAGATATCCAATTGGTCAACAATGAAAAGGAGCTCAACATCAGTAATCATCAGAGAAATGCAAATAAAAACCACAATGAGCTATAACCTCACACCTGTTAGAATGGCTGTCGTCAAAAAGACAAGATATATAACTAGTGTTGGCAAGGATGTGGAGAAAAGGAAACCCTTGTACACTGTTGGTGAGAACGTAAATTGGTTCAATCACAATGGAAAATAATATGGAGGTTCTTCAAAAAATTGAAAATAGACCTACCATATTATTCAGTAATTTCACTTCTGGGTATATAGCCATAGGACCCACAGGAAATGAAAACAAAATATTAGAGAGATGTATGTGCTCCCATGTTTATTTCAGCCCATCAATGGGTGAATGGATAATGATGCGATATGAATATATAGGGTATCTCTAAAAAATGTATATACCCTTTAACAGCTAATAGTTCAATTTTGAAAGTAAAATGTATTTTAATAAATGCTGCCTTTATAATTATTCAAAATGTGTGTATACATTTTTTGGGACACCCTGTATATGTATATATAGCTAAACTCAGAAAGCGTAATGGAAAGAAAGAGAAGCTAAAATCAGTTTACATTGCAAGATCAGATTAAGGATTTCCTGAGGAACCAAGAGCAGAAGTAAGAGGATAAAGATGGGTCTGAGTGTGTGTCCTGAAAATGGTTGACCTTTAATCACTAAAACTTGTCAATTCTATTCTAAAAGTATATCTGGGGTTTATCTTTCCTAATCTATTCCCACATATCCGTGTTTTTTAAATTGAGGTTTAGAGAGAGAGGAAGGGAAGGGGAAAGAGAGAGAGAGAGAGAGAAACATTGCTATGACAGTGAAACATGTGGCATGCCCCCTACCAGGAAACTAGCTTGAAACCAGGGCATGTGCCCTGATAGGAGTGGAACTGGCAACCTTTCGGTGCATGGGATGACACCCAACCAACTGAGCCACACTGGGCAGGACAAAATCTGTAACTGGCTGTGATCAATTAATTGTAGGTACCATTGCACTTGGACCAGCCATGTCCATGTTGATATATATCAACTTGATTACAAAAGTGACTTTCTGAAGAAGAAAATAGAATTTAAAATTTTAAGCTTGTTTTCTCTGTGAAGTCACTAAGTTAATTCTTAAAAATAAAGAAAAGAAAACCAAAAAAATAACTATGTATTTGGGATTATTACCTTTAGAAACTATTCAACAGCCTCTTCTAAGCTTCTCAACGTCTGATTTCTGCACTTTTTTATAAATATCCAGATCCTTTTCCACACCATGCAACATGGCTTCCATCTGACCCACTTTATCCAAACAACTTTCTTAGACATTACTTCTGGGACCAAATCCATGAGCAAATTCAAAGATTTTTCTCACTCCTACTTCCCTGACCCCTGTCTGTTCAGACAAAATTGTGAACTGTTCATTCTTGATACTTCCTTCCCTTTTGACTTTCAAGGCTCTACATTTTTACTTTCACTGTTGTCCCTCATGGTGGTCCTTCTCTGCCTTTTTTTTCTTTCTCCCCATCCCCAAATTTGAGTATTCCAGAAGAGGTTTTGTTTGTTTGTTTGTTTGCTTTTCTTTCAATGATATGGGTAAGTTAATTTCTAAGCCTCAATTTTCTAATTGATAAAAAAGGGGATTAAAATTAGTGTCCACCTATTGTTGTAAAAATTAAATTACAGTGGGGCCTTGACTTACGAGTGTCCCGACTAACGAGTTTTTACGAGCCGTCTCTCAGCCGAATTTTTGCTTTGAGTTGCGAGCTAAAATTCGGGTTATGAGCCAGCTTCAGATACCCCACCGCTAGTTGGCGCAGCGAACGTCACAGTGAACGCCACAACATCAGCCCAGCATCACGTGTCTCACTCGTTCACTTTAATGATTTGACATACGAGTAATTTGAGTTACGAGCTCTGTCACGGAACGAATTAAACTCATAAGTCAAGGCCCCACTGTAATTACATAAAGCATTCTGTACAATACTGAGTACTCAAAAAATGTTAGCTGTTACTATTCTCATTGTTGTTATTTTTGTTGTCAGTCCAACCAACTCCAATTATATATCACACAGGTTTAGATACAAATAGTTGTGCATATGTAACATCAGGTGGCTGTGCGTCTTATCGCTATAATACGACCATGAGCTTCCTGAGTCCAGTGGCCACAATGAACCCACCCTAGCTCCTTAGGCCTTAACTAAACCAATTCCAGAACACACGTACCTGTGGTGAGTGGAAGGCCCCAGCCCATCCGGGGGGCTTTGTCCTTGCTCTTCAGTCCTCCTGGGTCCCTCAGGACTTAACCCTTCTTCCTGTAAGCACAGGTAGAGCTGGGTCAGTCATAGGGCCCTGCCAGGGGTGATGGGGATTGGGAGCAGCCAAAGACCCTACAGGAGGCTACACAGCAGACCTGAAAGCTCTGCATGAACTACTAGTGAACTGGTGGGTTACCGTGAGCTCCAGCCCTGGGTTGTCTGTGCCAGTCTTCATTGTGGACAAAGCAACGGCTTCTCTTCCACTTGTTTTCTCCAACTCCTGTTCTCCTCAACTGCAAAACAAATCCAGGGCCAAGGCTGAAAGATTGGCCAGTCTGTAATGTGGGACTAGGGAGAATTTTTAGGGCCAGTTACCCACAGAAAAAAACAAAACTAAAAATCTTTAGAGGTTTAGCTGATTTCTTTAAGAACTGAAAATTGGGAAGATTGGAAACATAATTTTAATATAATAAACAATGAAATACAGACTTCTGTTTCCTATTGTGAATAGGCAAGGAAGGGGTAATAAGATAGGAGAAGAGAAATAAAGGCCAGGAGGAATGGAAATGAATCAGTGGTTCACCCAGGTCCCCATTAGGTCCCGTAAGGAGTCAGAGGGCAACTACTCCTGTTAACCTGGGAGAGGCCCCACTGTGCCGGGTAAGAAGAAAACAGAAAGGGAGGCAGAGGGCTGGGAAGGCTCCACATCCCAGCATATTGCTGAGAAAACAAAGATGAACAGGTTTTGAAGTTCCTGACTATATTGTAACACAAACATTGTTTTTGTCCTGGTCGGCATGGCTCAGTGGTTGAGCATCAACTTATAAACCAGGAGGTTATGGTTCGATTCTGGTCAGAGCATATGCCTGGGTTGTAGGCTCGATCCCCAGTGAGGGGCGTGCAGGAGGCAGCTGATCAATGATTCTCTCTCATCATTGATGCTTCTATCTCTCTCTCCCTCTCCCTTCCTCTCTGAAATTAATAAAAATATATTTTGGAAAAAAATTGTTTTTGGACCATCTAAGACAGCTCCTCATTAGTTAAATAAAAGAAACCTACACTTAGAATAGTCAGCATGAATGTTAATTATCCCAAATAAAGAAAGTTTTAAAACAAAATGAGAGAATCAAGAAACTAAAGCAACATTTGAGCCTCACTGTACTAGTAAGCAATCCTAATAGACAAACATTCAAATTTATAAACTTATTCTGAGATGTTTCTTTACTTTGCAGAAAGTTAACTTACCCCATGAAATGTTTTTTTTTTATGTGATCTCTTCAAGCATTAAAATATAATTTCATTAAACACACATAACAGATTTTTGCTGTGTAAATTAGGACCTTCCCGTATCGGCAGAGAACAACCTGAATTTGGTCTAAATAGGATCAATTAAGGAATTTAGCAAATCAGGTTCCTACCCTCCCCAAACCCCCTTTCTTACACCAGCTTCTGAGATTCCTTCTGTCTCCTCAGGGAAGGGCGGAAAGAAAAACTCAGCTCCCAGAGATCCTGACTCTGAAGGGAGTCCTCCCCTGTCGAGGAGGAGGGCAACTCTCAAGTTAAACATTTACATATTTTAAAGACTGCCTTGCGGGGTCAGGTCTAAGAGTTCTGCAGGAACTCCCAACTGGCATATCAGCAGAAGCTCTGTCCAGCACTGAACTAAGAGAAAGGGCTCTGTGCTCGGGAAATGTATCGTGTTGTATGGGAAAGACAATTACTAGAAAGAAGGAAAAACAGAAAGCAGGACTATGCAGGATTCAATGCCAAATGATTGCTAGGAAGCACTAGGAAGTCTTTCATTAATCCATTCAACAAATATTTATGGAGTACTCACTGTTTTGGGTGCTGAAGATAGAAAGATGAATGAAACATGGCCTCTGCCGTGAAGGAACTTACAAATCATTAAGGGAAGACATGTGTCAGAAAGGTTCACGGAGTTGGTAACATTTGCCCTGAGTCTGGAAAGTCTTGAAAGGTAAGTAGGGGATGAATGATGGAGAAGGGGAAAGATGTACCAGCAGAGAGAGAAGCGTGAACAAAGGCACAGAGGTGTGGCCTTCTCTGACATGCTAAGGAGGCTGCAAAAATTAGCTAAAGAATGGAGAGACTTTTTAGAGGAATTAAGAAAGGACAAAATAAAGAAATTAGTTAAGAAATGGGGGGGGGGGGGGAGATGCCCGCCCGGTGTTGCTCAATGGTTGAACATTGACCCATGAACCAGAAGGTCATGGTTTGATTCCCAGTCAGGGCACATGCCTGGGTTTGGGGCTCAATTCCCAGTAAGGGGCATGCAGGAGGCAGCCGATCAATAATTTTCTCTCATCATTGATGTTTCTCTCTCCCTCCCTCCTCCTTTCTCTGAAATCAATCTATAATAATAAAAGCGTAACATGCTAATTAGACCAGATGTCCTTCTGGACAACCTTCCAGATGAAGCCGGGGCTGCAGCCGCAGGATCCAAGGCAGCCGCCGCAGCTGCAAAGGCCTACTCTTGCACAAATTTCGTGCATCAGGCCTCTAGTAAAAACATGTTTATTGGAGAAACTACTGAAAAAGCGTTTAAAATGAAGCTAAGCATGTGTTGAAGCTAGGTATAGAGTTTATATTAGAGTTAAGACCTCTGTTCCCTCTGACCAGAGGAAAGTCCCTTGAGGAAATTGTAGTAAGTGTAAAGGCAGAGAAACAACAGACTGAAAATTCCAATTTCCTCATCATTGACTGAGCTAATGTTGAAAGGATATGTCACATTATCTGCTAAACGAGAGCACCGCTTTGGAAATTATCCTTCTTCCAGGAGGACAACTGAAGAAATCAAAGCACCAAGGAGGAGTATTTGGAGGCCCTGCTTTTCCTCCCTTGCTCAATTTCATCTTGCCTTGGCTCCAGCCAGGGTCATAAAACAGCTTTATCTAGGGGTGTGGAGCAGGTTATCTTGTAGAGTGATATAGATTTTTAGAGCAAAGTGGACCTTTAACATCTTCTGGTCAGCCGCAACTGCTCTGACTGTAGGTATTGTAAGTCATCAAGCGGCAGGCAGTTGCCTGGTGGGCATGGCAGAAGGACTCTGTGCTCTGCTGGTCACGCACTCAGGCCCAGTAAACCCAACAGCCTGTTACACAACTCCCACTTTATGGAGATGATATCCAGTCCCTCTCTCTAGCCCTGGCCTTGAGAAGGTAAAGTAAAAACAAAGGTCGTCCCAGAAACCTGACGTTCATTTCCACTTAGATGACTCACTGATGTCTCAGCACCAATAGGTTCTAAACAAGAACTTTCTGTTATCTTCTCAGGTGCCACCTTCTCCCCTAGGTCAAGCATTCCTTATACTTACTACCCTCCTTCTTTCACTGCCCCCCTCCCATTGGCCCTTGCCCTCACTCGGCTTTGTGTTGGAGGTAAGTATGTGTTAGAGCTGGGTATAGAGTTTGCCTTGGAGCTAAAGCCTTTGTTCCTGCTCACCAGAGGGGAGTTTCTCCAGGGAAGAGCTTGTGGAGGAGAAAAAAAAAAAAAAGACATGATGGGGCAGAATGCAAAGGGAAGCATTTAAAGATACATTTCTTCAAATGTCACAATTTTGAGTAGGGTTGACCCTGAATATCAAGCCGTTTGAACTACTGGGGGTATTTAAAATGGTTTAAAGAGGTGGTGATAACAAGTGTTTTCTAAGAACCCCAATATTTTTATAATGCCTAGGTATACAATTATAGTTGATTTTTTTTTTTAATGTTTGCCATTTCTCACAGAATCCTGAAGTTTTTTAAACTTTGCCTTCAAGAAGCTTAAGGTCTTTTTCTCTCTAGCTTTGTCCCTCCTACAGGTTCCTTTCAGAGTAGTGAACGTGTGAAGGGTGTGGAACTAGAGAAGGGGAATGATAAATACCCCTCCATACTGCAGCACTGGGCTTGGCCAGTTCAGTGAGAATGTACTAGACAACCTGCTTCTTCAGCAGTTTTTAACAATCCCAGTTGAAAGATCAACCACATGTTATCTGACCACAGAAAGCAGAATGAGAATATGATGGCAAGTCCTAAGAAGTTATAACCTTAGATCAATCAAAGGACTTGTATGCATGCATATAAGCATAACCAATGGACATAAGACACTGGGGGGTAGGGGAGGCCAGGGGATTGTCAAGGGTGGGGGGGAAAAAAAGGAGACATATGTAACACTCTTTGTAATAATTTAAGCAATAAAAAAAATTAATTATAAAAAAAAGAAGTTATAACCTTTCTGCTCTGCCATTAGGGGTTTCTATCTTCTTTCGTGCCCTCTGCTTTTACATCCTACTTTTAACCTCTCTATCTCTTTGACTCCACCTCCCTCCCTCCCTCCCTCTCTTTTCTCTGTCTCTTCCGCAAACCCCTTCCTCTCTCTGTCCCATCTCTCCTTCTATTTAACTTTGCAGTGCTTCGCCTGAGAAGGTTGTGACAGAGAGAGCTCTGGAAAAATAGGCTGCAGAACGCCTGTGGGGGCCGCGTCAGTCCTTGCAGAGCAGAGCTGGTGATGGAGGCTGACAGGGCTAAAGGCCTGTGTGTCAGGGAGCAGATGGGTGAGCAGTCCTGGCTTTGTGATGGGAATGGATGAGGCTTATGTTCTAGAGACTTAGCATCAAGAACCACCTCCCACACTCAGTCATAGGGTGGATTAGAATCTTTATTCTCTATTTGCTGAACTTCCTGGAAGACTTTGATTTGGGTTCTAATTTTAAAAGCCTTACCTCTAGTAATTCTTATTGATTAATAGATGGCTAATGATTTCCCATGGCTAAATGGGTAGGTGGACAAAGTCTAGTAAGTTGGTGGTTGTAAGCCACTCCTGACCCTCCCCGCAGATGCTCTAACTATATCTCATTGGTGAAAGTCTACCATTGATTGGGAAAACAAGTGATAAGGAAGTAATACTATTTATTATTAAGCATTTCAGGGTTTACCTCTCCTGTTTTGTTTTGTTTTTACTTTACCTTCAAGGCAGGATTGGAAAGATTTGGAGTCAGACTCCATGGGCACAGTGACCTCACTCCCAAATGATTAAATTAGAACAAAAATGCAAGGAAAAATAAATTGTATAAATGGTAAGTGCTCTAAAAAATTGAATAGCTAAAGTGTTAAGTTCCTAATGTAGATCTTTGCTTTAAAATTTTTTTTTTATCTTTGCTTTTTTAAAGCTATATTGTTCACTTATATTTCAGCCACTAAAATGCATTTCACACGTTTTCTGATTTACTCCTGACCATGCACCTCTGAGGAAGGTACTATTGCCATCCCAATTTTCCAGACCAGGACACTCAGGCTTAGAGGCATGAAGCAATTCACCAAACACCGAAGTGAGCAAATGACAGAACTAAGTCTGAGCCCAGAGTCCTTGCCCTTAACCACAACTATCTGCTGTTCATCCTGGCCCCAGCCGTCTGCCTCTCTCCCCTCTTCCTGTTCTCATTATGCCATCCGTTAATGTCCAACTCAGCTGACTTCTTTTTCTGAACGCCGCTGGCCTCCACTTCAGCCTCCAATGAACTCACTGTCTTCCTTTTATTGCCTGAGCTACTCATGTGGCATCTTTTATATTTTTCTCTAATGCTGTTTGTCATAATGTTGTCATATTGTATTCTGGAGGGGGGAAAAGTTTGCATAAAAGTGGCAGTACAATGCCTCATTGAGAATTGTGGGTTTTGTTTTGCTTTGTTTTAGTTTTAGCAAATTTCTTGATTGACTTTTTGGGTATGAAGCTCCATTAGAGCAGAGACCCAAGCCCCTAGCACACAGAAATTGTGTAAAAATTATTTGTTGAAAAAATAGAAACACCTAGGTATGTGCCCGGATATCTGGAGCAAAGGAAAGTGAGGATATCTGTTACTTGAGAAGTGTACAGCGCTTAGCATCGTGCCTGGTACAAAGTAAGCATTCAATAGGTGGTGGCTATCTTGTTTTACATAAGTAATAGAGCAGGAATTATTGGAGCATCTTAGGAGGAGCAAGTAGAAAAGGGCAGGAGAAGAGAGAGGGGAAGAAATGGAGTAATATGTTGGTCACAGGGGCTCCATGTAAACTGCAGGCGAGTGAGGTCTTTTCAGAGGTGGCAATGGCCAAGGGACCATTAAGGAAAGGCTAGTTAACATTTTCTGTGCTGAGCTACAACTTCACCCTCCTTCCCTCAAGTCTTTAGTGAAATCTGTTACACATACAACTTGATGTCAGTAATTCTTGGAGAATTCAGGAAGCCAGGTTGTGTGCAGGGGCTGCCAGGGAGCAGGGGCAGCGAGGTGATACAGTGGGGCCTTGACTTACGAGTGTCCCAACTAACGAGTTTTTTGAGATACCAGCTGTCTCTCGCCGATTTTTTGCATTGAGTTGATAGAGTAATTTGAGTTGACGAGCTCCTTAACGAGCTCGGTCTTGGAACGAATTAAACTCGTAAGTCAAGGCCCCACTGTATATCTATATGAACAGCCCATTCAGCAGAGTTAGAGAATTTAGCCAAAGTATGCAAGCAGAACCAGAGACAACAAGGAGAGAGGCCCCAATAATTTTCAGAAATATTGGGAGTGATGGTGATTAATCTCATTCAACAGAAGATGGGGGGTTCCAGATAATTTTATTTAAATATTAAAGGATGGGGGATGGAGGCATGCCGGAAGCCGGTCCATCCTTGCTGCTTGACACAGTCGCTGCAGGAAAGAAACATCTGCACAGCATATGTTTCAATGGACCTGGCGTATATAGCATACTGTTCTTAATATGTTTGCTCCCTTTAGCGCCATGTGTTTTAACCAAGGTCACCTCTCCGAGAAAGGTTGTTTCCCCAGGTGGGGATTTTCCCCTGAGGTTAGGGAGGGGATACAACCCCTTAATTAAGTGCCAGGCGGGTAGTTAAGCTACATAATCTTTACTCCCTGGAATGGAGATAAGAAACGCCCTAACCTTTGTAATAGAAATTGACAGGATTAAAATCGGCTGGTATAAATACGGATGTAACAAGACAATAAACATCAGATCCTCATCAGTTCCTAACCAGAACTCCGACCAGAACTTTGGCTGGAGATCCTGGCTAGAGGTCCTGACTAGGCTGCTGATCAACTGAAGGCTGTCTTCATGTCATTCCTTCTTCGCCGACTCCGTCCACACCTTTGGGGACCCCTGGACCCGCTGGGATTGGACCCCAGCAGAGGCAGGTCCCAGCAGTCCAGAGGACTTTGGGAACATTCAAGTGATTAACACTTTGTCACATATACATTGTTATCATGCGGTTTATGTTATGTTCCCTTAGCTATATTATAAACTCCTTGGAGTAGCAACTATGACAAGGTGTTGAATTGAAACTGTATGGCTTTTTCTCATTCCTGTGTATTGACACATTGGATCCTGGCAATAACCCTCTGAAATAGTGTGGCAAGTATCAGTGTATTTCCCCTATTTTCAATATAAGAAAGTGCAGCCTCAGAGTGGTGACATCCTGTTCCCTGGGTTACAGAATCAACAATGAGTCAGGCCAACCTGGGGCAGTAGGGAGAGCCTAGATATATGAGAGTACACCTGGATGTCCGCGTGAAATCTACCTTTCCAGCCCTACTCATGCTCTGCCCATTAGAGCCACTCACACAGCAATCTTTGTCCTCTCTAGCCCCACAGAAATATTTGTCTATCAGCCCACAATCACATTTACCACCTAAGGCAGTGGTTCTCAACCTTCTGGCCCTTTAAATACAGTTCTTCATGTTGTGACCCAACCATAAAATTATTTTCGTTGCTACTTCATAACTGTAATGTTGCTACTGTTATGAATCGTAATGTAAATATCTGATATGCAGGATGGTCTTAGGCGACCCCTGTGAAAGGGTCGTTCGACTGCCAAATATTTGTCTATCAGCCCACAATCACATTTACCAAAGGCAAAACCTTTAGACAAGTTATTTCATATTTAAAAGGATAATAACAGAGGAATCTTCACAGAGCTGTGGAATTAAATGAAACAAATAATTTAATTAAATGAAAATCTTTGACACAGTGCCTGGCACATAGAAATGTTCAATAAATGGTCTCTCGTTTCTCTCCTCCCTTCTACAGCTCACTCTTCTTTCTCTATCTCGAAATGTAGGTTCAATGTTTGTTCTATCCTGCCATGTTCCTTATGTTTTATTGTACCTTTGATGGTTCCTGACACATAACTGATATCTGACCCTTCACCTGGGGGTAACCCTGAAAAGTGGGAGCAGGGGCTGGGCTGGGCTTAGGCTTGGGATGACAGAGCCAGATAGCAAACCCCCGGCCATGTTTAAGGTATAAGGCCTGGGATCCAAAGTGGTGGAGCTAAATCTGTTCTCATGTCCAAGAGGTGACTTCAGAGCCAAGAACCAGGGGCAGCCAGGTCACTGGATGGTGTCAACACAAATACTAGTCCATGTGAAAACAGCTGTCAATGAGAGAGAAACATGATCTGGAAAGTTTATTGGTGTGTTAGTTGGCCTGGGCTGCCATAACAAAATGCAATAGAGTCAGTGGCTTAAACAACAGAAATTTAAATTGATTGCTCACCGTTCTGTAGGCTAGAAGTTCAACGTCAGCGTACAGCATGGCTGGATTCTGGTGAGAGCTCTCTTCCTGGCTTGCAGATGGCCTCCTTCTTGCTGTGTCCACACGAGAACAAGCGAGCTCTCTGGTTTTTCTTCTTATAAGGGGATTAATCCCACCAGGAGGGCCCCCCTCTCATGACCTCACCTAACCTGATTACCTCCCAGAGGTCTCATCCCTAAATATCATCACAGTGAGGATTAAGGCTTCAACATTTGGGAGGGAGGGAGAAACAAACATGTAGCCCATAACATAACAATAGGCAACTACTACAGTACAGTTTTTATTTTACTTTAGTCTGTACAATTTTGACCATTAAAGAGAAGCCTTTCAGAAACGTGACTTTCTTTCTAACCAAATGAAATGTACACTTTTGAAAGCACAAAGTTCATTTTATTTACTGACACAAGATGCCGGTGACCAATACCAGCATGTCATAATTTCAAGAGTTTCATCAAAAGGTTGATGAGACTTGGGGACTCAACAGGGTTGAGTCACACATGAAGTCACCTGTTGGGAATGGCTAAAGGCATTTCCCCAAACCTGAAAAGGGATTATTGATTGTGGCTGCCAGACAGTTAAAGGGCATCTTAATCTACATGTTATTGCCTCCCACTGGCCAAACACCTGAACAGCCGTAGGCTAATTCCCCCATTCTGACAATGGACTCTGTACCAAACCCTGACCCTTTGAAGTGTTTATCTCTGCCTCGCCTCAGGACAAGTTGTGTTAATAAAAAGCATGGGGTCCTGGGGACGAGGAGAACCTAAGACCTTAGACTTAAGATCTTGGATCTTAGCTCCTTTAGCTAAGCTCCTCTGACCCCCAAATGCCTTTCAAAATTATATCTCGTTTCCGAACTCTATTAGTCTCTGGATTCCTATGTCATTTATGCATTCCTTCTCCAGATTCCTGAACCCTTCTTGATGCTGGGACAAGAACCCCGGCAACAAGACTCAAAGCTACTTCACTCATAAGTTTGCAGATTTCCTTATAAATATCTCCCCATATATTTGATGTAGGAATTGAAACAGAATTTTTTTTTTTTTTTTTTATTTCAAAGGATGGTGATTAAGGGTCAGGAAGTACAGTGACATGGAGGAAGGACAAAAGTGGAACTGTAAAAGAGAAAACATTTTTGCTGGATTTCATTTTTCATTTTCAAAGTTTCAAGTCTTTCCAACTTTTTTTTTATTTTTTGCACCAAAAAAGGAATCAATACTTTTCATTCCAGTCTTGTCAACTTTAGCCAACGCCTTTTGAGCTGCAGTCATTTTGCTATTTTTCTTTTCTGTCTTCATATCTTTGGTATTAAACTTAGTGTAATCTTCTTTTGCTTCTACAGGCTCATCTGATAACTTTACCTTCTTTGATGGAGGTTTTGGCAATGAAGCGGGATCTTCTGGAAGCTTTAAATATTTACATAAGTCATCACTTAATTCTTTAGTGATGTAATCAGATATCAGGCCATGGGCATAACGAATATAGTCCTCTTCCTTGTCACTGGAAATCTGGTGACCGGAGAAAAATGCAGTTGACTGTACCCGGGCACCGACATTTATGTTATTGGTTTTTAATGCTGCCACAGTCTGATTAACCTTTTTTTCCAGCCACTTTAATGTCTTCTCTTTGCTGTACTTGTAATATTTCTTTTTGCCTATTTCTTTTCCCTCTGTCACATGTTGAAGTAACTTCTCAAGTTCAGGAAGTTTCAGCAACAGGATGCAATTCGGAAACATATCATCCACCACAACTTGATCTAGAGGCTGGAACTTTCCCTCTTTATCAGCCTTTATAAGGTAGTGGAGGAGCAGAAATAGAGGGTCCATGGGTGTGACAAAATGGAGAAGACCTCCTGATTGAACTGATTGATTTATAAACCAAGAATGGTGTTTTTCCTTGAAAACTTTTATTTCAAACAGCTGTTGTAGACACATATTGAATAAGTAAAGGGCTCCTTCCCCTGAACATGGGTTAACCAGTTTTACAAACATAAGCCCACTTTTCATCTTCTTGGAAGCATCTTTTAAATATTCTGGAAGCAGGAACACGTGCTGCCGGGCGCGGGCGCCGTCCCCGCAGTCCTCGCGGCGCGCCATGCAGCCGGCCTTCTCCGCCGAGCGCGGCGCTGCGGGCCGGCGGGAGCGGCGGCAAATGGCGGGAGAGGGCTTGTTCCGGTGGCGCGGCGCCGAGGGCCCAGCGGGGCCCCTGAGGCGGCCTGGGGGCCGAAACAGAATGTTAAGTGTGTTTTTTAACAAGTTTGGAGCAGCAAGTTCTTTGCCAAAACCACATTTCTTCTTGTCAAGAGCCATTGTTCCCTTAAGGGAAGTGAACATTATGTCTGCAACATTGACTTTCTTGTAAAGAGAAATTAGAAGGTACTCCTTTTCTCCTATGCACTAGGTTTAAATTCTTTGTCAAAAGAATACCTCTTTGTGATTAACACAATGCACAGAATGATAAGGAAAATAACTGTTCAGATCTATTACATATAATAAATTACATAGATTGCATAGAATAAGTTATTTATTACATAAGAAATTATTGGGGATTAGAGGCAAGTTAATTGACCATAAACAGGCAAATAATCCTTTTGCCACATGACTGTAATATTCAGATAAAAAATATATCTATGCTCTGGCTGGTGTGGCTCAGTTGGTTAGAGCATCATCCCTTACACTGAAAGGTTGCAGGTTCCATCCCTGGTTAGGGTGGGGTGTCTCTCTCTCTCTCTCTCTCTCTCTCTCTCTCTCTCTCTTTTCCTCTCTCTAAAATCAATAATATATATATATATATATTATTCTTTAATAATTATATAGCTAAAATAAATGCTACATTTTCCCATTTGAGGTAACTAGGCTTTTAAAAAAATTAATCTTTAAAACATCCCTGTCCTTTAAAAAGTGCCACAATACATAGTAGCCCTTAAAAAGTGTTAGGTATTATTTTTGGGGGAACACAACAGAATATAAGAAAGAAGTGCTAGGCAAAGAAAGACACTGTGAGAAATCATATTTTTGTAGAGAAAACATTCCATGCCACGGCAAGTGAATGCCACATGCCAGGGAGGCCCCACTTGAGCTTGGTGCCCAAGCACCATGAAGTTTTGTCAAGCTCTCTCTATGTCAAAGCACTGAATGGGTTCATGAAAATTTGACAAAGGCCTACAGGGAGAAGGAGAAAATGCTCACTGAAACCATGTCCTAGAATGGTCACCAATTATTAATAATAATAATAGTTAACCTTTATGGACAGCTTACTTGGTCTTGAACTCTGAGCCAAGGGCCTTTCATGCATTATTTCACTGCATCCTCCCAACCCCCTATAAAAAGAATCACTGCTTTGTTAAGCCCATATTTTACAAAACCTGGGACTTAGAGAAGTTAAGCAACTTGTCCAACTGCTGTTCAGTGGAAATCTTATATATGAATCCAGATAGTTGGGTATTTTCTCAAGCAGAGTCACAAACCTTCAGTGGTAGGTACCAAACTTGCCTTCTGGCTCCTCTAAGGCCCCAGAGGGTGCTGATGGGGCATTGTACAGTTGGGGAACTGATTCAGGCCCTCAGTTCATATCTTCTCAGGAAAAAGCCTTCTCAAGCAGTGTTGCAATGAGGATAAGTGTAATTCTGCATTCTACTAAAATGAATTAAGATAACTCTAATGATAGGGAAAGGCCACCAGGCTGGCACCAGCTTTGAAGTCTATAAACTCCACCTATGATTCACTCCACAGGCTTCTTGCTCAAGAACTTTTCCAGGTGGAAGTTCTGCTGATTCTGTGGCCTACAAGAGTGGAACCTGCCTGTGAGGAAGATGGAATGGAGTGGTTGCTGCCACCTCCTCGCTTCACTCCTCTCTCTTCCACCTCCACAAGCAGCCCCAATCTGATCCTTTCCAAGGAAACCACTGTCCATATCATCTTTGTGAGAGTCAGAGAGGAAAATGGAGTCCAACCTGGGTCAGATGGGGATATAAAGAGGAGGGGTCGTGCCTGAGACATGTACTGAAGGACAGCACAGATAAATGGGAAGCCAGCAAAGTGTCTTTGGAGCCGAGCCCCTTTCTTTTCCCCTTTCTCCATCCTCTGTCTTCCTCTCTCTGGCCTGACCAAAATCTGTCTTCAGGGAAGGACCTGAGATCGGCTGCCTCACTGGGAACAAAGTCAGCAAGTACCGATGTGGTTTCTGTGCCCTGTTAAGGGCTTTTAGGAATCAGTGAGCAAGTCAGGGAGGTAGGTTTGTCTTGTTCAGGATTAATGACTCAGTGCCTAGAATAGTGCCTGGCTCCTTAAACTTTGTGGGATAAATACATTTTGGAGGCCAGGGAGTTCTTGGGACCCTAAACTTCCACACCTCTTGGCCCTGGACTGTGGACCTGTGAGCCAAAGGTGCTGGACAGAGCTTCTAGCCTCAGCATTCCACATCCACTTCCTGGGATGCAGCGCCTCCTAGTGGGAGTCTGGGGCTGCTGCCTCCTCCCTAGATGCCTCCAAACATGGGCCCCTATATTACTCCCCCTACATCTCCATCTTCTCATTCTCAAAACCTCAATGTCACCTTCATCGGTGAAGCCCAGTAGATGGAGCAGGCCCCTTCTAGTAACCACAAGTACTCACAAGATGAACAACAAAGGGCTCCAATGGAGCCAGGTAGTTACCCTATGTGAGAGCAGCACTCCTCAAACTAAGGTGCAGATGAATAATGTGCGAAAGCTTATAAATTACAGTTGTCATCTTCAAGATTTGCTGCCTCTTTTCTAGTGCTGAGACCTAAAGAAGAGCTTAAACTTCGAGTTGGAAGGAGTGGGGGGAAAGGACCACATTCCCAGAATCAGAAACTACAAAATATGGTTTACTAGTAAAGCAAGAGGTCAAGGGGAAGAGGGTGTGGTCTGACTTCTCGGAGAGGGCGTTCCAGAGCAGCAGGTGAGGTCATCCCTAGTTCTCAGCTCTGCCAGCCCAGAAACTCCTTTTATCAGTGCACCCAGAGATAAGGAAATTCAAGGGTAATGAATCATACCAAATTATTAAGAATCTAAATCAAGCCTTGTCGGCATAGCTCAGTGGTTGAGTGTAGACCTGTGAACCAGGAGGTCACGGAGTTCCATTCTGTCAGGGCACATGCCCGGGTTGTGGGCTCAATCCCCAGTAGGGGGCGTGCAGGAGACAGCTGATCAATGATTCTCTCTCATCACTGATGTTTCTCTTTCCCTCTCCTTTTCCCGTCCTCTCTGAAATCAATAAAAATATAGAGGAAAGAAAAAAGAACAACTGAGCTTGTTCAGAACAATGCTCTTCCCTGCAAAAACATCTACATGGATCTACATGGGCAGTCATATCATTATCAAAAGTCTGTCTTGTAGGCCTGATATCAGAGCAAGGGGAATCAAGTGACCTCAGAAAAGGGCATTATGAGCCCTGACTGGTTTTGCTCAATGGATAGAGCGTCGGCCTGTGGACTGAAGGGTCCCAGGTTTGATTCCAGTCAAGGGCATGTACCTTGGTTGCAGGCACATCCCCAGTAGGGAGTGTGCAGGAGGCAGCTGATCAATGTTTCTAACTCTCTATCCCTCTCCCTTACCCTCTGTAAGAAATCAATAAAATATGTTTTTAAAAAAGGATATTATGAAATTTTGATAGTTGGGTGCATCCATCTCCAGAATAACTGTATACCTGCCAAGAAGGTCAGCAGTTGCAAGTGCAGAACACCTTCCCCTTCTGTCACTCTTCCTCAAGGAAAAAAACAGGAGACTTTCCTTGCTTCCCACCCTGACACCTCATTCCAGCCTGTGAATTTAAACACCTTCAGTGTAGCTATTTGGTAAATGGTCAGAGGAAAAAAGTTCATCACATTTCTGTTGGCCAATTCTGTTTTTTTTTTCAATGTGATGTTGAAAAAAAAATTATATATATATATATATTCTTAAGTCTGGCACTTTCTCAGGCTCACCTTCCTCCATTCTGTTCTCTTGTGATCTGAGCTGTCCTGTTGTGTGGCTTTAAATTCATCAAATTTCGGAAACTGGCAGTGGGGAGACCGGGAAAATGACAGCCCTCAACAGTGTCTTGCTCTCACACACCATTCAGTACATCTTTGCTGATAAACTGTCGGCAAAGGGGGCCCAACCCCACTGCAGTGTCCACCTCTTCCAGGGTTGCTTCCTGGCTCGCTGTGCCAGCCCCAGGTGCCCTGGGGGCAGCTGCAGAGGCTCATTTCTCTCCAAGTCCTACCTCATTCCCTCCCCGAGGTGATACAGCTGCTGTCAGCCACCCCAGAGCCAAGTCCAAAACTTCCATTTTGCCTGATGCCAAATGACAGGCCTTAATGTGTTAAATTTGGATTTTTTAAGTGCTCATAAAACAACTAACAAAATTTGCTTTAAACCCGAGGTAGATTAGGGAGGAAATCCTCAAGGAGGAAACACCCTGTCACCTAGGAGGCTGTGGAGACGGAGGCCACAAACTCCTCATCGCGACTCTGGAAATCGGCCCCTCCCGGGCCGCCGTATTTTCCATTTGTCACAGTGTATTGTCTACTGCGCACTCTCCTCACCCTTCATAAATGTTTGCACCTTGTTCTTGTGACCCTTAGACTCCAACGTATTTAAGTTCTAGCCAGTGCGAGGCTTTTTAAAGAGCACAATATATGATCTAGCCCTTGATAGGGGCCAAATGAAGAAAGAATGACGTCCTGCGGTAAAACACATAATAAAACAATCACACAGCAAACATTCACACAGCAGGGAACATGAAGGCCAGCGTACCCGTGGGCAGATGAACTAGAAAGGGTTTATTTTTTGCCGCTTTGGAATCTGGGCTGTGGCTTAAAGTCATAGTAAGAGCTAGGGAACAACAACAGAGAGGAATGTGGCTTCCCAAACCCAAAAGGGCGCCCTTGCCGTGCCATTGCCCCACAATGCCGTGACTCGGATTCGAACCGAGGTTGCTGCGGCCACAACGCAGAGTACTAACCACTATACGATCACGGCGAGCTACCGGAACGCCACGGGGACCGGCCTTCCGCGGGCTGTACTCGTCTCCGGGGCCGTCATGCCAACCTTCCCAAGTTGGCCATCGTCACCCAGGCCCTTCTGGCCCGCGCCCTGACCCGAAGCAGAGGACGAGCGCCGCGGACTCCCCGGCCTGGTGGTCCACACAAACCGTAAAAAAGGGAACATGAAAATGCTTTGCAAACGAAAGGACTCCCATGAGGCCAGGCCTACGGGGGCAGCGCGAACGGGACGCCCCTGAGTCGCCCAAAAGGTGGCCCTCTCACGCTATCTGGTTTGGAATGGGGCCGTCTCTTAAATTCTACAGGAAAATCGGTTCCGACCCACCGCGCAACTTCCTTTGAAACGCAAGGAAGCGAACACCCGAGCGCAGCTTCCCTGCAGGCGAAGCGGCGGGATCCGGCCCGCGGAAGAAAGCAGGGAAGTGCGCCTGCGTACGCTCGAACAGCCACGTCGGAGATGGGCGGGAGCAAGGACAAATCAACGATGTGTTAAGGGGCGGGGCTTTTAACACAGAAGACTTCAGGAGCGGACCTCATGCGTCAGGTCCCCAGTAGCTCGCCGTGATCGTATAGTGGTTAGTACTCTGCGTTGTGGCCGCAGCAACCTCGGTTCGAATCCGAGTCACGGCATTGCGTGAAGCAATGACACGGCAGGGGATCTACCTTTTACTTTTCTCTCGAGTTTTTAACGACACTCTGGAAAATGGATCTCAATTCTCTTATGACAGCGGGAAATGACTTTTTCGCCATCTCTGGCTAAACTGGATATCTGACAAAAATAGGCTTCCGGTTACTCCAGATCTACGTGCGTTATCATTCTTGGGGACAAAGCACAAAGCACTCACAAGGAAGGCTGTGTTATAACAGACGTGTACAAATTCCCGTGGCAGCACTGGAAAAGGACTCCCAATAATAGGAAGAGAAGGCCTCGTACAACAGTTGTCCTTTGAAGTAGCTCTTGAAGGCAGAAAGGAAATTTGTCAACCAGCTAAGATAATCTCTTGTGCAAAGGCTTGAAGAGCTATCGTAATTGCTCTTTGTAAATTTTCTCTCTGAAAGGGTAGACGAATTTCTTGGAGGGTGGGGGTGAGAGGTGGTGCGGTCAAACGATTCAATTCGTGTTTAGCAAGATCCCTCTGGCGATGCTGTAGGGTGTGGGGAGGTGATTAGAGCAGATGGCACTGGAGAGACGGGTAGTCATTGTGGATTCACTTTTTAGAACCAGTGGCAGGTTCTCGGTTTAGCAGAAAGCCACTTCCTACTGTGGACTCGGCCGGGTTCTAGGCGCGGTGGGGGCGGGAGCGCAAGAAAAACCCTACCTAAATCCTGCTGCCGCCCAGGGGCACAACAGAGGTGGATACCAGGTCCGGCTGGTGATTGCGGAGGGAGGAATCAGCGCCGTCGGGGAAGTAGAAGAAGCTGCCAGGCAGTGGGTGTCGGGGGGAGAAGAACGGCAGGGTGAGATGCGTTGAGTCCATGCTACGTGGCCAGCCGGGTTGTGGGGCGTCCACATCCTCCGCAGAGGAAGCGTTGGGTCACTCCTGGGGGAATCAGCAGGGAAGAGAACCCCCGAGGAGCGCCCTGCAGGCCCACGATTATTGGAAGCGTCTCCCGAGCACAGAAGCAGAGGTCGGCGTCCACCAGGGAATGGGAGTTACACAGCTTGTGGACACTCTGATATCCGACCAGTCCCGAATGCGGGTGCCCAAATGGGCCCCTCTAAACTCCCACATCTCACATGGAACCCACCCTTCCCACTGCATGGTCACCATCTCCCGCGACTGAAGGACCAAAACAGGAGAGAACCCGAGCAACTGGCGTGAGCGCAATTGGACTGCGCGTTCTCAGACAGGCCTTAAGCTGAAATCCCGCCCCCAGAGGCGGGGCTTTTAGTGACGTGCAGACTGGGAAGGCCTACAACTATTGAAAAGGACAATCAAAAGCCACGAGTCCCAAGGCTCCGGTAGCTCGCCGTGATCGTATAGTGGTTAGTACTCTGCGTTGTGGCCGCAGCAACCTCGGTTCGAATCCGAGTCACGGCATTGTGGAACAATGGCACGGCAAGGGGCTTAAGTTTTTAATTTTCTTTCTTTACTTACTCGATCTGTTTCGTATATATCATAAATTGCTTTTTAAAAAATAAGCCACTGCATTTCCCTACCCTGAATATTGAGCCACCTTTAATATCGACACCCCCAGTAATTCTGATTTAACGCTTCGGCTTCAGATCTGTTTGAAAATGGGTGTCTAAATCATTCTCCTACACCAGCAGAACAGCGCCTCTGTGACCTTGCGATTTTCTCCCCTCTTCATGCATTTTTAAAAATTTGAGTTGTTCTTTTTCAAATGGAGATTGCACTGATAGGCAATCTCCATTTACAGGGAAGAATAGTACACATACCTGGAGGGAATCTCTACTACCCAGATCCTGTCGTTATTCTCCCCAGCCCTCGATCCTGGCTGGGGAAGGTGGGAGATGTTTGGGTTGGTAAGAGAGGAAGTGGTTCACTACTGTGTCCATAGAAACCTTTGGATGGGAGGCAGCCTATTTTGATGATTACAGGTTGGAAGGGCAGGGAAGCATCCTGGGTTTAGAAGTGGGAAGAGGGATTTGATTAGTTAATCCACTTGAAGGCTCTTTACTTCCATCTCTCCCCAATCGTATTGTCAGGATCCAACTTAAGTCACAAGCTAGTGATGTTAGAAAATTCAAGTTCATTGAAGGCAGAACCAAATCTTACTATGTTTGAGTTCGAAGCATACATCTTCTCCATAAATATTTGAACTGAGGTTTCTAATGGAGTTTATAAATGAGTGAAGTGGCCTAATTTGCTTTTTGGTTGTAGATTAAGTTGTATTCTTTCAACACAGAACCATGTTATTTTCATATCAGATAAATAGAAAACTTGGCCCAAATGAACCTCCATTTACATCCAGAATCTCAAAGAACAGAGTGCATATGTGAGTGTACTAGGATATGTTAGTCCTCACAAGGTTGTGGACAGGGATTGGTCCAAGGCAGGGCAAGGACCAGACTTAGAAGAAGGCAAAACCCAGAAGGAAGCAGAGTTCAGGACAGAATGAGCATCCAAAGTCAGGCACAAACAGAAGTGATGACACCCACTCAGAGTGTACTCAGTAAGAAAAATGAGGGCTAAGGACTAGGCCTTGGGATGTGCACAAATTAGGAGGTTAAAGGGGAAAGAGAGGATGTGGCCTGAGAAAGGAAGAGAACCGAACAGTGTCATTTAAAGAAAAATTTGGGAGAAGAGTTCAAGCACAGAGGAAGTCAGCAAACCCAGATGCTGCAAAGGAGAAAGAGGAATGAGACAAAATCTTTGGGTTTGACACTTAGAAGTCATTGTCAACTTTTAAAACCTTCTATAAGAGCAACTGGATAATGTGTGTCAAGAGTCAGGAAAAAAAAGTATACTCTTTGCTCTAATAATTCTACTTTTAGGAATCTTGCCAAAACAAATAATCCTAAACTTGGAAAAGTTACCTGCATAAAGATGTCTGTTTACAGAGTTACTTAGAAGGGAGGAGAATGGAAATAGCCTAAATGACCAACAAATAAAGTGCTGAACTAAACTAAGGTATATAATAATAATTTTAATTTTTTAAAATAATAATCATTTTTAAAGTATAAAGTCAACTTTTAAATATTATTTATAACTAAAAAAGAGTAAGATTCCCTTAAAGAAATGACTGATTACAGATTTTCAGCAGGGGAAGTACAAGTTGAGTCTGGAATATCTTGTGTAAGAAAGCAAGTAAGTGCTTAAAGATTGATAGGACCAAATCAAAAGGACACAGAAGCCTTCTGAAAGGACTCCTATTGGACAAATTTGGGGCAATTTGACCATCAAAAAGAATATTGGTAGCAATAGATTATATCACATAGAATTAAAGAATTTTTGAGATCATGGGGAGAGAAAGAAAAAGAAGAAAGAGGAAGAATTCTTTACAGAAGAATGCCAGATAATAAACACAGAAGTAACGACAGAAGTAGAGAGTCACCATTTTGCAATCGCAGTGTAATAACAAATGCAAGCAGGGAAGCCAAAACCACTTGGTAAAACCTTGTTGGGAGCAAATAGTGAAAAGGTCTTAGGAAAGCACAACAGAACTTACTTTAACTTGTTGTGTGGAGAGAGCTGATGAATTCTAACTTAACCAAGTGAGCAAGCCTAGCACCACCAATAAAGAGACAAATATGCACTACTGGCCTCCCAGTGTGACACAACACCCCCTACATGGTCGTCTTTTCAAAACTGAAAAGTCTTTTCAAATATGTTTAACCTGAATCTAGTCATGAGGAAACTATGGAAGGATCCAGAATGTGGGACATTCTATATGACAGCTGCTTTGGACGCTTCAAAACAATGCTATGAAAAAACAAACTAGCAGCAATAAAATGGGGAACTGTTTAAGATTAAAGAGACTAAAGAAACTTAAACAAATGCAATGGAGGAATCTTGATGAAGTCAAATCTATGTAAGTATATATAAATACTAAAGGCCCAGTGCACGAAATTTGTGCCCTTGGCGGGGAGGGGGTCCCTCAGCCCAGATTGTGAGAGGGCACAGGCCCACCAGTGCACAATCGGGGCTGGGGAGGGACGCAAGAGGACTCCAGGGCATGTCTGGCTCATCTCGCTCAGTCCTGATCGGCCAGACCCCAGCAGCAAGCTCACCTACCAGTTGGAGCGTTTGCCCCCTGATGGTCAGTGCAAGTCATAGTGAGCGGTTGAGTGGCCTTAGCATATCATTAGCATACTAGAGACCCAGTGCACAAAAATTTGTGCACTCGGGCGGGGGCGGGGGGGCTCCCTCAGCCTGGCCTGTGCCCTCTCGCAGTCTGGGACCCCTCGGGGGATGTCCACCTGCTGGCTTAGGCCCGCTCCCCGGGGGGATTGGGCCTAAGCTGGCAGTCAGACATCCCTCTGGCAGCCTGGGAGCCCTCAGGGGATGTCCACTTGCCAGCGGGGAGCAGGCCTAAGCTGCAGTCGGACATCCTTAGCACTGCTGAGGAGGCAGGAGAGGCTCCCGCCACCACCACTGCTGTACTGGCAGCTGTCAGCCTGGCTTGTGGCTGAGCAGAGCTCCCCCTATGGGAGCACACTGACCACCAGGGGTCAGCTCCTGCATTGAGCATCTGGCCCCTGGTGGTCAGGGTGTGTCATAGTGACCAGTCATTCCCAGTCGTTCTGCTGTTAGGGTCAATTTGCATATTACCTTTTATTATATAGGATTATGCTTTGATGGGTTGGATGACTGGATGACCAGACACTTAGCATATTAGGCTTTTATTATATAGGATATGAAAAAATATATATGATTTTGCAGAGAAAAATAGAAAAAATTCAGTATAGACTGAATTTTATCTATTTGTCTATCACAATAGACAATACTATTGTGATAATGTTCTTATGGCCCTATAGAAGAATTCGTTATTCTTAGGAAATTGCTGCTGAAGTATTTAGAGCTGAAGAGCCATGATATTTGCAATGTGCAATCAAATGGTTAAGAAAAAAAGGGAGGGATAGAGAAAATATGGCAAAATGTTCAAAAAGAGTGAATCTAGGAGGTGAAAGGTATACAGATTTCCACTGTACTTTCTTTGAGCTTCTCTGTAGGTTTGTAATTTTTAAAAAAAGGAGTTGGAAGAAAATAAGACATAACAAAAATGGGGAAATTATGCAATGCTAAGTATAGCTCTACAAAATAAGAACAAGAGAAATGTTCTTTATTCATTTCAGCAGGCTCCTGCCACACAACAGGCTCTGTACTAAGCGGTGGGAACACCCTGTTCCCCTTCAGAAGCCTGGTTTTATGGTGTCATGCTTAACGTGCTTAACATTCAAGACTTTGGATCTGGCCAATGCCACCCAAGTCTCAGAGGACGCTTGCTGTGACAGCTTCACCTCTGCTATCCTGGGTTCCTAGCAAGATGCCTGGCCCCATGACACATTCAGTAATGCCTGCTGCCAGGAGTCCACACTTTGGTGGGGAAGGAAATTGCATTAACAGATCATTTAAAATAAGATTAAGAACATGGTGCAGCCCTAGCCAGTTTGGCTCAGTGAGTAGAGCATTGGCCTGTGGACTGAAGGGTCCCAGGTTCGATTTCTGGTCTGGGCACATGCCTAGGTTGTGGGTTTGATCCCCAGTGTGAGGCGTGCATGAAGCAGCCAATCAATGATTCTCTCTCACCATTGATGTTTCTAGCTCTCTCTTCCTGTCCCTTCCTCTCTGAAATCAATAAAAATATATTTTTTAAAAATGCTAATTGTTTACTTTAAAAAAAAGAACATGGTGCACACAAGGTATTACAGCATTTTAATTATCATTTAAACTCTTACCTTTATGATATCCTCCCCCTCCTCATCTAACTTTATTTCCTACTCTTCCCTACTATGAATCCTCCCCTTCTTTATGGCATTCTGGTTCCTACCTCGATGCCTTTGCTCAGCTCATGCTGACCTCCTAGCTTGGCATGAATGAACTTTCACTCCTTTGCTCCAAAGCCTACCCAGCTCAGGTCTGTTTTTACAAGGTGCACATGTCATTTTCCCAATTGTAGTTCATGAAGCCAGACAGGGTATCAGATATTTCAGTATTTCTTACAGCCCAGCTAATAGAAGTGTGGCGGGAGGACCAGCAGCATCTGTATCAGCTGGGAGTCTATTAGAGCTACAGTCTGGAGTCCTACCCAGCCACAACCTCAGAATCAGACACTGCAGTTGAACAGGTTCCCGGGGAGATTCGTGGTCACATTCAAGTGTGAGAAGCACGGTCCTGTAACAGTAACTAGAGTATGAGTAAAGCAGAAGCTCAAATATTTTGAGAGCTGAGGCCCTCCCTGGGGATCCTAGGGGATTCTCAGGTTTGCCATCCAGCTTTGAGCCCCCTTCCTGGGCTCTTTGCTCCCTCAGAAGGCAGATAAGAACCTAAGAGCGAGGGAGGCGCTGAGGCCGTGTCCATGGGGTGATGGTGAGGTGAAGCTGCTACCTTCTCAGCAGAGCCGAAAGCAAATGTTGATGTCTGCTTCGCGGGCACTTTTCCGGGGAGAAACTGGCTTTACTTCTAAGACAAAAACGCCTATCGCTTCAGCATCCCAGCCTCAGGGTAAGAGGTATGTGATAGACAACATTGGAACGGTTTCTAGACTTGATTTATTGACTTGTCTGTTTCTCGTCTGTCACTAATCTGATTGACAACGAAACCCGGGATGTGACTTAAGGTGATTCCTGCGGGAGCGCGCGCTCGGTGGACCAGCTGGAGGCGGGTGCTCGGGAGGACGAAAGGCATGTCTGCGGGGGCTGTTGGCGTGTGCGGAGGGCGTGTGTGGAAACGACACGGGAGGAGTGGGCGCTCTGGGAAGCTGATTGTCTGTGATGGGAGCTGTGTCTGCCGGGCTGGGAAGCAATGCGGGCTGGAGTCTGTACCAGGCGAGCAGCTGGGCGGGAGGAGGCAGGTGGGGCTCCCACAAGGGAGGGTGCAGTTACAGACACATCTTAGGCACACCCCCTTTCTCGCCGTCCCCAGCTTCCCCTCCTCGGGTCTGATTTCCCAATTGGGGGGCCTTGGGGGAGGGGAGGGAGAGGGTCGGAAGGTGCCCGAGGGCTCTTCGCTGGCAGCAGCGGAGGGAGAGCTGGTGGGACAGGTGCGCCCCCACAGGGCCAGCGGGGCCGCACGTGGAGGGCTCGTCCTCCGTCCGGGACTCGGCTCCTTTGCCCCGGGACGCCCGCTTCAGTTCCCCGGGAGTCCTCTTTCGCGGGGGGGCCCG
>NW_005871740.1:217556-226399 GCF_000147115.1 Myotis lucifugus | reverse complement strand
CCCCCGGCCTCCCGCCCGGACCTTCCCTGGCCCCCTACCCGGGTAAAGCCGGGAACCGGGGCTTTCGAGGGACCCCCTTTCTTCCGGAGGGCCGTCCCGGCTCCCGCTGCCCCTGGGCCGCCCCGGGGGGCCCCGGGCCCCACGCCGCCCCCGCGGCCACGGCTCGCCCCCGCCCGCCTGATTCCGGGGGTCGAGACCCCGGGCCCCCCAGCGCCCCCGCCCGAGGAGCGGACCGCTGGACCCCCGGCCGGCGGCGACAGGGTGAGTGCGGGACGGGCGGGGGGTCCAGGAGCGGAGGCGGCGGTGGGCTCGGGCTTCGGAGAGGGACAAAGGTGGCCTGGCCGCCGGCCCCTCGGTGTCACGGCTCCTGACGGACCCCCGGGGGCCCGGAGCCTTCACCCACCTTTGTTCCAGTTCTCGACCGACTCCTCTGGGCGCGGGCCCCAAACTCTGCCTCTGTCCCCTCTGATCGCCCCAGGACTCGGTGACCCTCCCCTCTGGGCTCTGATCTCCTCATCGCAGCCCCCGGGAACCTAACCAGCCGACCGGCCTTTTTCTAACGGGATTTGAGTTCCCCTCACCCCCCTTATTGGCCCTTCTGCCCACGGGGAGCAGCAGCTCACTGCCCTTTGATCTCTGACCCCTCCCACCAGGGCAGAACCAGCACAAAGCTCCACTCCTCCTCCTCCTCCTCCTCTGGTAGCCCGAGCATCCTTGCAGGTGCTGGAGCCCCGGGAAGGAGGGGACGGCTGGGGTTTCTCCCCGTGGACACAGCAAGAGCTGGCCTTTGCCTCACCCAGTCGGACTGGAGCTGGGTGGACTGTTGTTCTCGGGAAACCAGACGGGCAGTGCGAGCTCTGCGCTGAGGATGCTGACCACTGAGGCTCGGGCAGGCCCACCCTACACTCCCTCCCCTGGCCCCCCAGGTGTGGGGACAGCCAGTGCTCAGAACCTGTTGCCCAGAAGGGGCTGACCAGCTGAGACCACTCTCCTTCTCCTCTTGGCCTCTCCCTCCCTCTGTCCATTCTGAGGGTGGCGAGAGCCTTTTATGGATCTGCAAGCTTGGGATGGAGAGGAGAGCTGGGCGCCCCCTGTTCCAGAGAACACCCGCTGTGCCTCGGCAGGCCCTGGTGGAGAAGCCACCCCACGCCCAACCGCAGTTTGACTTACCCTCCTTGACAGCGGAAAGCCATCCCCAGGTCCCTCTAGCCCTAAATTTTATGACGGTCTGGGCCGCTCTGGCTCTGTGGTCCCTCTTCACTCTCCCCTGGGAGCTCAGCTCTGGGGCTTGTTCCCCCCTCCTCCTTCTCAGAGAACAGTTTTATTGGATCCGAGAGCAAATTGCTGTCCGAATCCACTGGCTCCAGGGTGGAGGCTTTGAGCTGAGAGAGCGCCGTTCTGCCTGATTTCCTGGGCAAGAGAGATGTGTCAGGGTCAGAGCAGAAGCCTCAGGAATGCGAATTATTTTTTTCCCCTCGTTCCTGCCAGAGGGCACGGCTGCCCATCCTGAGTTAGGATCCTTAGCCTGCAGAAGGAGGCTGTGCTTTCTTCCCATGTCCTGACCTAGTCTTCTCTTTTTCCTGATTGTCCCCGGCTATTGGGTGATGTGATGGTGGTGGAGTAAGGCACAGAGAGCATTAGGCCTTGTTTTTACTATTTTTGAAAAATGTTTTTGTTGATTTTAGAGAGAGAGAGAGAGGGAGAGAGAGATGGAAACATCAATGGTAAGGGAAAATTGATTGGCTGCCTCCTACATGCCCCCTACTGGGGATAGAGCCCTGACCAAGAATGGAACCGTGACCTCCTGGTTCATGGGTCCACGCTCAATCACTGAGCCACACCAGCCGGGCTTGTTTTTACGATTGACCAATAGTCTCCTCCTCCCTGTCCACACCCATTCGCACATGGGCCTGAGCTGTTCCTGGCCCTCTTCCTCCTAGAGTGCTTTAACAGCCTTCTCACCAAGCTGTGGGCTCCTCCAGGACAAGGACCATGTTCTCCTCAAGTCTGTGTCTTCCAAGTGATGGACACCATTTTTGGCATAAAGAAGGGTGCATAAATTCGTCCCGAATGATGACTGTCCATTGCCGGGGTGGCCCAAGGTCAGAGACCCCCCTTGTACATTTCGCCACAAAGACCCCACAGTGAAGGAGCTGTGCCCACACAACCATTCAGAGACCTGCAGCCTCCTCTCACTGAGAGCATCATGCCTCACCCTGGGTCAGCTCTGTGATCTGTGGGCTGTTCAGCCCTTGGGGGCCAAGAGGTGTCTGACTCCTTTGTCGGCTGCAGGGACAGGAATGAAATCCAGCAGGATATCCTGGGAACCACACAATCAGGGGTTTCTTTACCAGGTGTGATGAGAAGGAACCAGGATGCCATCCAAGATGGCCCAGGGGCAGGGATGCTGACCTGGGACTTCCCACCATTCGGAGAGAGCAGCTTCACCCCTTTAGGAGCCGTTTTGGGGACCCCAGAGTCTTCCCTTAGGAAGAGCCCTGACGAGGTACCTGAACCCCTTACCCTAAATCCAAGTGTCAGCACATGCCTACAGAACTCACTCTGTCCCTGAACAGTGAGCTGGCTGTGGCCCTTGAGGCATTACTGAGCCAGTTTTTCCATTCTGTGGCTGTTTTATCCCTATTCTCTGTTCTCCCTCCTCTCAGCCCTGCAGATCCTCTTGGCTTGTTGCTTTTGGGTCACTTGCTGAGGTGAGGTAGGCACTGGATGTACCTTGGGCTGGTCAATTTCCTCCGAGAGCCCAGTGACTGGTGCTGGGTGGGTCAGAACCCTGTGAAAGGGGCTGGTTTGTGAGGTTTGATGAAATGGGTGGAAATGCCTCTGTGATGAGCCAGAGAGATTGAGGGGAAATGAGTTCAGTGACTATGGGGTAGGAGAGAATGGGGACTTAGATGGGACCCTGAGAGGCCCAAGGGGCTCAGGACCATTAGCTTTCTCTCCAGGCAGCGCTTTGGCTGTTGGCCCACCCTGAGACCTACTGCTGCAGTTGGCAGAGTACCAGGTGGCCATCTGGGCAGGCCTGGCAGGACAGGCATGGGAGCAGCAAGAGCCGAGCCCTGCATGGGATGGGAGGGCAGGGACTCCCCATCTGGCCGAAAAAGAAGCTCCCACTTGGTGTGTTGGACCCTTTCTGGCCGCCAGGCCGTGCTCTGACAGAGGGGTTAGAGAGCCAGGCCTGCCCTTGCTTTGCTCCCTTTTCTCAGACCTTCAACAGGAAAAACCTGGTCTAGGAAAGGGGGATGGGGTGGGAAAGGGGCCCTGATTGGATGAAGCTTTGAGTTGCCTGTGACCATCTGCACAGTGTGTCCTTTGCCTCCATCATGCCAAGATATGCGTGCGTGTGTGTGTGTGTGTGTGTGAGAGAGAGAGAGAGAGAAAGAGAGAGAGAGAGAGAGAGAGAGAGAGAGAGAGGAATGTGATGGGAACAATAAGACAGGCATCCTGTATGAAGTGAAACTAGAGCTCTTATTCTTAGCTTATGGGGGCGTTTCTGGAGTTCATGAGCCTCCAGAAATTGTGCAGATATTTGAGTAGATGAGCATTTTTTCTGGGAAAAGTCTCACAGCTCTCAGATTCTCACAGGGGTTCACAGGGCCCAACATATTAAGAATGTAAATAAAAATAGGTGTACCTCATAGATGGTATCCACATGGACTTGGATCCCTCAGGCCCAAATTTAGAACAGACAGGTAGGAAGAGTACAGTAAAGTGAAGGAGATATTTGGGTGTCTGAAATTACACAAGACATGCCTCCCCTGGGGTTAGGAGGGCGGGTAGGGGCCCTCCCTTACCCATGGTTCGTTGAGTGTTTATGTATCATTAAATGATACCTAGGCCCTGAAAGGGACTCACCACCCAGAAGACCTGGTCCTTGACTTTTTTGAGTTTGCTTGTTTGCTTTAATTTTCCTTGTTATGCCTTCCACAGAGCCCCGAGGTCTGATCTGTTTATCTAGCACACGGCCTCCTGTGGAAGTAGAGGGAGGAGAAGAGAGAGGTCCAGATCAGGAACCTTTGTGGACTGGCTAGACCTCTTAAACCCCGTGTGGCCTGAACTGGTCGTCTGTGCTGCAGTTGGTGCTTTGGGGAGGGCTGAGGCCTGAGACCTGTGGGATTGTATGGCAGGCCTGTCCACTCAACCCAGTGCCGCCTCCTCACATTGCGGCACTCCGACCCTCTAGAAGACATCTTTGGCTTGTTGGCTTGGGCGATGACTCAGAGACACCTCAGCCCTGGCACTCTGTCCATTGGGAGTCTGGAACAGCTGGGACCCTGTAGACCATGAATGGGAATGGGAGCAGCTGACTGGGCCCTGGGCTTGGAGGGGGACCTGCTGCCTACTCCAGTTGCCCTCACCATAGAACCAGCGTGATATTATATGACAGCAGTGAACCTGTGGTGCCTCTAGAGCCTGGGTCCCAGACGTGGGGCTACACAGCACCTCGAGGTGCTTCAATCTTTTGGAGTTTATTCTGTGTCTGTCACTGTGAGCTTCTGGAGGACCAAGGAATTTGGTCTCTTCATCTTTAATGATCTAATGGCGGACATTTACTGAGCACTTACCTTGTGCCTGGTACCATTTTGAAGCGGCTGGCATGGATTGGGCCAGTGATCCTTACCACAGTCCTATGAGGAAATTCAGTTATTATCCCCGGGTTGTAAACAGGGAGACTGCAGCACAGGAATGCCTGGTCACACTTGCGTGGTTTCATAGCTAGTAAGCAGGAGAGCCCAGGTTGACAGCCAGGCAGCCCGACTCCGGATTGGCCGCTAGCGCCGTGCCAGGGGACCCCTGCACTATGGAGAGGAGCCCCGCAGAGCAGAGGTGCTCACTAGACATTTGCTAGTGAACAAGGGGAAGGAGACTCAGAGAAGGAATGAGGAGTGCATTCTGGGCTGAGTTCACCAATTTCTGGATGATGAAGGACAGCATTTGCCACCCAATCTCGAGGGAGCCATAGACACACCTTTTAAGGGCTGGCAGCATCGATTGCATCCATCATCATCTTTCCAAGCCTATGGGGTCGGTACTAATACCAGCCCCATTTTACAGATAAAAATGCAGAGGCCTCCAGATAGTAAATGTAAACTAAAGAAATGGAGAAAGGGGGCAGTGGTAGATTTTGGGGACCTTGCAGAGCCAAATCCTGTGATGTTTGTCCCCTTGGTCTCCCTGGACTCACAAGCCCCATGGAGGGCGGAGGTCAGAGACTCATAGCAGGGCCCAGCTGCAGAGTAGAAGGTTCCACCAGATGGTGGGCCTTCCAGCCACCTCAGGAGAGGCTTGGGCAGGAAGGAGAGTCCAAACCTGACAGCTGCTCTGGGAGGGGCACTGCCTAGTTGGAACAGGCACAAGAGCTGCCTTCTGGAGGCACCCTGCTGGATGGCAGAAAGGAGGGGATCTCTGGTGGGCAGGCGGTATGGGGACAAGGGGGCCCTCTGATTCAGCATTTCAACAGCATTGTGACTACCAGACGGCTTGCCCAAATATCAGCCCTGGCCTTGATGTCTTCCCTGCTAGTTTCTCTCTTCTGCTCCTGAGTCAGGGGCTTTGATCCCCATTCTAAAGTCGAGTCTCTTGACAGCCTGCTCCTACAGCTGCTACTGGTTGGTCAGAGTTCAGATAAATGGGGATCTGAGAGTCTATGGGTATAGGGAGAAGGAGGCCTGTCGAGCCTCCAGGTAATGTGCACTGGGCACCCACTGTGTGCCAGGCTCCGTGGTGGACGTGGTGTATAATAGTGAGCACATTAGAGTCCGGTAAATACACAAAATAACTGGTGGTAGGACAAAGGTGTCGGAAGCCTACAGGGGCAGCTTCCCCCACTGAGCAGTTTTGCCTCCTTGTGTAACCCAGAAGCTCCCGAGGAAGCAGGCCTGGCCTATGACACGGGTCCTCTGTGCTCGGGCAAGTGCCTGTCCTGCCTGGTTTCCCAGCAGGCATTTCTGCTGTTGCTCCTGACTCCCAACCCCATGGGCGGCTCCTTGGGCACCCCAGCCCAGGGCAGGGGGGTTGGGGCTTCCTGGAGCAGGGTGTGGGGCCAGGAGTGGAACAGAGGAGCCATTGAACTGCCCACAAAGCTGCCACCTGGGCGCCCACGGGCACCAAGGGCTGGCGCTAGGGAGGCCCACGCGGCCTGGGAGGGGTCGTGGCTCTAGGCACCGGCCCAGAACTCCAGTGGGAAGGGTGCTGAGTGCAGCTGTGACCAAGCTTGGTGAGGGAAGGGCTGGGGGGCTCTGTGGAGTTGGGGGCCACCAGTGCATGGTTCTGGGTGCTTCTGCTCACTGGGCAGCTTCCAGGGTCTCAATCCCCCTACCTGGTCCTCCACCCCACCCAGATTCATGCTTCCTCCCTCTTCTGAATGAACAAGAAAATGCGCTTCCTTTGTCCATTCTTCCTGTTTTATGTGAACTGATTTAACAAAGATTTACTGAGCACTTTTGGGCACTGGGAATTTAGCAGTAAACATTCTTGCCCTCAGGAAGCTCACAGTCTGCAGGAAGACAGATAATAAAGCAAGTATTCACTACACACATGAGGACAGCCCAGCTCAGAGGCACTAACCTGACCTGGGGGGAGAATGGAAAGGCTTTCTGAAGGAAGAAAAGAATCTGATTCAGGCTTAGGGAAAGCTTTTGAGGTGAGAAAAAGAGCATTGAGCTTTTAGGTAACAATGTGATCTGAGAAGGGTAAAGAGAAACCAAAGAGGAAAGTGGAATCTTAAAATCTCTTTAACTGTGGACTTTTTATTGTAGCCGCTGGAGAGCCATTGCAAGGTTTAAGGATAGCGTGTCTGTTGATTCAGTTACTGTTGAGTTGCTGCCATGTGTGAGTTGTGAGTCTGGGTGCCAACTGGGCTGCGTACCCAACAGGCTGGCTCCAGAGCCCCCTTGGTCAAGTGGGTGGGGCCACTTGGGGGTGTGCCAGCTGGCCTGGGAGGAAGCAGTTAGGGGGAGGAGGGGTGAGTGGATTTATTTTCTTTACTTCTTAGAGGAAGGAGGATGAGGTGTGGTGGGCTCTGAGGGAGGTAGGAGGTGATCTAATAGAAACATTTTTCTAATAGAAACATTACTCTAGTGCAGCCGTGGGCAAACTACGGCCCGCGGGCCGGATCCGGCCCGTTTGAAATGAATAAAACTAAAAAAAAAAAGACCGTACCCTTTTATGTAATGATGTTTACTTTGAATTTATATTAGTTCACACAAACACTCCATCCATGCTTTTGTTCCGGCCCTCCGGTCCAGTTTAAGAACCCATTGTGGCCCTCGAGTCAAAAAGTTTGCCCACCCCTGCTAGTGCCTACTGTGAGCTGGGTACTTACTGAAGCCAGAGAGACAAAAATGACAAAGGGCTCCAGGGTAGTGGCTGATCTGGTGGTGGGTTAGGAAGATCTGAGATGGTAGAATTCTCAGAAGCAGGCAGAGATCTGAGGGCAGAAAGGGGCTGGGCGGCTTGACTAGGACAAAATGGAATAAGGTGGGAGCTGAAGAGCTGAAGGGTGAGATGGCAGGAGCCTTGGGACATGCTTTGGAGACCCTTGGAGGGGTTTGCAGCAGCCCAAGGAACATGAAGAAGGGGTCTCTGAGGTGGGAAGCTTCCTTTTTCCATCTCTGCCTCACTAAGGGTCCCAGATCCGCTAACCCAGGGCAGGGAGGTCACCCTTACGGCTTCCCTGCTCAGCTGGCTCCCACAGTCCTGATCTGTGGGATCTTGGCCCAGAACCAAAGCCTAGACCAAGAATGGGGGAGAGGCAGGAGTGGCCCCTCCCCATGCTGCTGGCCCCAGAGCCACCTCTTGTTAATGCAGTGCTCCCCTGAGGGGCTGGGTGGGCTGGGCTCTGTCTGCCGCAGCCAGTCCTCCCCTCCCTGCCCCCCAGGAGCCTGTGCCCAGCTTGGAGAAAGGCTCTATTGTCCTCAGTTGTGCCCCACCCTGAGCGCCTTGAACTCCTCTGCAGGGTGTGCGGCTTGTGGTTCCCTCTGCCTTGACTGGGAGCAGAGACAGAGGGGTGGCCATGAGCCGCTTGTGTGGGAGAATGCAGGGGATGTGGAGGGCCAAGGCCAGGCCTTTCCTGTCCCTGTTCTCCACGAGCCCAGGGGATTTCAGCAGAGCCCCAATCCTGGCTTTCCTCATGGCTATCCTAAGGTTGTCTTTCTCCTGGGACAGCCAAGGTGCCCACCGGTGGCAGGTTGGCAGCGTGATTTTGTACAAAGGATGCAGGTTCCAATCCTGGTTCCTCCACTTACTTGGAATGGTCTTGGGCAGGGGTCCTCAAACTTTTTAAACAGGGGGCCAGTTCACTGTCCCTCAGACCGTTGGAGGGCCGGACTATAGTTTAAAAAAAAACTATGAACAAATTCCTATGCACAGTGCACATATCTTATTTTGAAGTAAAAAAACAAAATGGGAACAAATACAATATTTGTATTTGCATGTGGCCCGCGGGCCATAGTTTGAGGACCCCTGGTCTTGGGCATGTTGTTCCATACCTGCTTTGAGCCTCCATTTCTTTAAGATGGGATAATGATACCCACATGATGATTATGATGGATGTCATGCAGCTAAACCAGCAGAACTGTGGCACAAAGTGAGTACTCAGTCTTTCTGTTCTTGATGGTCAGCAAATAATATTTGTTCAGCATCTGGTAACACACTGGTAGGCATGGACCAAGCTAATCTCCAAGTTGCCTCCTGTGCCCTGTCCGTTCTTTGAACTCTGTTGTAACCAGTTCTCTGAATTAATTCCCTCTGTGAAACCACCTGGTGTAAGCTCTTGGGCTGCCTGGACTCAGACTGAAGCAGGTTTTAAGGCCCAGAGTCTCATC
>NW_005871740.1:213672-217145 GCF_000147115.1 Myotis lucifugus | reverse complement strand
GAGCCACACTCGGGGCCCAAAGAGCCGCATGTGGCTCGAGAGCCGCAGTTTGCCGACCACTGGCCTAGGGGATGGCCCAGAGGCACAAAATTAACAGAAAAGAAAGCACCATTTTTTGGGCAGCCTAGTGGGAGACCCCTGCACAGGAAGAGCCAGGGCTTGTCCCCCTCTAAGTTCAGAGACTGGGGCTCCAGGTCTAAGGCAGCCTGTCCAGGACTCTTGCTCCTGTGGATAGAGCATCTGGGGAGCAGAGCTGTCTCTCAGATGTCTGACGCCTGCTCTCTTCCCACAGTTGGCAATCCTAGAAGACTATGCGGACCCGTTTGATGTCCAGGAGACTGGTGACAGCCTAGTAGGAGCTTCAGGAGCCCCAGAGAAGGTCCCGGAAAATGATGGCTACATGGAGCCCTATGAGGCCCAAAAGATGATGGCCGGTGAGTGATAGAGTAAGGGAGGGTGTTGGGGGAAGTTGTTCCCTGAGGCTTGAGTATCTGCAAAGCAAGCTTTGGGACCCACACGTCTTAAGAACTGATTCCTTGGTCTCTAGAAAATATGGAGGATGCCTTTGCTGGGTCCTCGGGGAAGGTGACCACTACTGTCAAGATAGTCACTTTGGAGAAGGAGCTGTGATTTGTGGTACCTGAGACCTGAGGTGGTAGAGAAGCCACACAACCAAAGGTCAGACAGATGGAAGCATTTGGGATAGTGAGGAAGGGCAAGATAGTGGTGTGGGCTGGGGGTCATTGGTCCCTAAAAGAGAATCACTAGCTTTAGAGAAGGTGGTAAGTTTGAAACGATGTTATGACAATTGGAAACGCATGACTATAAGTGCAGATGCAATGCCCATGATGCTGGGCAAGTAGTTGAAGGAGTGAGGGCAGGAAGAAATGGATAAGCCTGGCTCTGGGGAGCAGAGACCAAGAAAGGGCCCAGGGAAAGACCAAATCGGGGCAAGCAGACAGGAGGACAGGGGTGAGTCAGTCTAAGCCAAGGTCCCAAGGCAGGATGAAAGGAAGATATGTTCACCGGAGAGGCAAGATGAGAGAGGCCAAGAGGGGCATTGATAGGCCTTAAAGGCTGGAATGAGGCATTTGGACTTGCTCCAAAAGGGGAAGGGGAGCCATTATGGATTCTTGAGCAGGAAAGCAACAGGACAAATAAGGCATTTTAAGAGGATTACAGAGGCTTTGGTGTACAGAACAGACTAGAAGAACTGGGCATCAATCAGAAAGATGAGTTAGCAGGCTGTTATGGAAATTACTGAGGCTTTACAGAACCAATAATTAACACCCTTTTCTTCCCCTCTGGAGCTTGGAAATAATTGAGAAATAAGATCAAGGAAACAGAAAATGGAGATAACAATGTCAGTTTTCTTACTGATAAAGGTGATTGGAGAACATTACTTAGCTATGTCACTACAATGAGCTTCTTAATACTTCCCCACAGAATTAAACTTGCCTACTCAGGCTTGGGCAACGTAGCATGACTGTAGGCCCTTGCACAGGAGCAGAAGGAAAAAGAACCATAATGTTCTCTCTGTGTAAGAAAGCAGATCAGATAAACTGCTCGCCCTCCTTGGAAGAGGTGGGAGACGGGCAGAGGGCAGTCAGGAGTGTTATTCCATGGAGCCAATGAAACAAAAGCCTGAAGAATGGAGGTTCGCCCTAGTAGTAATCTAGATGTGGAGAGATGAGGGTGAGACTCCTCAGGCATTGGCAATGACAGATGGGACTCAGACAGTGAAGGAGGGCCAGGACCAAGGAGAGCAGTATAGTAGACAGAAATGGAGACAGTGGGAGGGGTGTGGCCCCCTAGGACAGAGTTGCCAACCTTTGGACCTCATGGACCACCAGTGGTCCGCAGACCACCGGTTGGCGACCGCTGCCCTGGGAGGCCCATGAGTGCCCTGGGATTGATGAGAAAATCTGCACATAGGGGGAGCTCCATAGCTTTTATCAGTTTCACTGGGGTCAGAGATCTCAAAAAGAAAATCACAGAACAGACTAGAAGGACATTCGGGGAGAGTGGGGAGTTTGAAACATCGAACTGAAACATCTTTATGGCAACTAGAAACATAGATGCAAAGCATTCGACTGGGCAAGTAGTGCAAGGATGAGGCCTGGGAGAAATGAATGAGACTTGGCCTTGGGAAACCGAGACCAAGAGAGGATCCAGTAAAAGAGACCAAATGGGAAGGGGACAGATTCAAGGATGGGGTGGTCAGCAGTGTCTGAGCAACAAAGGATTGTCATATTGTGAATGGTATCACTTGGGACACAAGGAAATAAATGGAGTTGGGTAGCAAGGAGATGGACTAGGAGAGGACCCTGACCTGGTTTCCTGAATGTGTACGCCTCAGCTCCCAGCCTTTGCTGGCCATCGCAGGATCCTTTTTCTGTCTTTCATGCTGGTGCCGCTGCCCCTGCCTCTGTTGGGTCCCATGCTTTTGGAACCCCGGAGGTGTTTTGAGGGAGAGGGACCCTGTATGTGTGCCCCAGAGCCACCGGCATCTGTGAAGGAAGCCTGCCTGGCTGCTGGGAGCGCTGCTGGGGGCTGAGCCAGGCAGCCAGGCTCTCACGCCTCCTTCCTGCTTGCCCTGGTAGAGATCCGGGGCTCCAAGGAGACGGCCACTCAGCCCCTGCCTCTGTATGACACACCCTATGAGCCAGAAGAGGAGGGGGCCACCCCTGAGGGCGAGGGGGCCCCTTGGCCCCGGGAGTCCCGCCTGCCTGAGGATGATGAGAGGCCGCCCGAGGAGTATGACCAGCCCTGGGAGTGGAAGAAGGAGCGGATTTCTAAAGCCTTTGCTGGTGAGTCCTGGGTGGAGAGGGCAGGTCCGCTGGGGCCTCTGGCAGCTTTCTGGGCTCGGGGGAGTGAAGGAGAGGCACCCTGGGAGGGGAGGCCCAGGAGGGAAGTGTAGTTGAGTCTTCACCATGGAGCTGTGAGTTGGCAGGTGGACAAGGCGCTGTGTGCAGTCAGGGTGTGGGCACAAGAGGAGGATGAAGGCGTCTCCCTGCATCACCACCTCCGACGCCCAGAGGCTGGGGCCACTTCCACCTTTTGGGGGACTGGGTATATTTAAAAATAAAGAAGTTCCAAACAAAATTATAAAACTTGTGGCATATGTTAAATACTTAACAAAAGCGGGCATTAACCCTCCGAACAATGCAAACAGCTGCCTCTGTAACCGTTAGAGAAACCAACCCTGAGTTAGCGGCTGTGTCTCCCAGTGGTAGGCCATGCAGACCAGGGGTGCCTACCCCCAGAGGGGTTTCTGAGAAATCCCCGTCACTGAGTGAGGGTAGGTTTCTTCTGTACCGAGCACCCCAGTGGCCATCCCAGGCCTGGATCACGAGTGGGGGTGGTGTGTGAGTGTTTTGAGTGTGGGGGTAGGGGGCACAGAGCTTTACTCTTGGATTCTTGATTCAATGAAGACTTAATTGCCATTAAACTCCCGTCCCATTCCCATGTCC
>NW_005871740.1:197297-213572 GCF_000147115.1 Myotis lucifugus | reverse complement strand
CCATGTCCCTCTTACTCCTCCTTGGGCAAGAGGCTCATCTTGGAGCTGGACCCAGCTCTTTGCTCTGTGGGGAGGCCCACCCTGGCAGCCAGACTGAGAAACCACACGGTGTCTCATTTGTTTCCTGTAAAGCGCGCACCATTGAGGATGGACCGCTTATCTCCAGAAGTCTCCTTGGAGAATCAATACTGTTTGGCTTGCTTAATGGGAAAATCTATGCTCGTCATTAGGAAACCTTGTTAGCAGTCCTGGCGCCGCCCGTGGCATCACTCTTCTCATTGTCAGGGCTTGGGATTTAGGGTGTGGGGGGCAAGTTTCATAAAACATCTGCCCCCACATCTGAGTATCCCTGACAACCTGGGGCTGGGCTGTCTCAGCGAGGCGGTGGGGAAAGGAGGGATGGAGGAGGCTAAGGGAACCTGGGGTGGTGCTAGGAGACATGGGCAGCTCCTTCTCCCTCTTTTCCTCCTTTCCTGGCCCCTCTGGTTCCTGGAAACTTGTGTGAGGTCAAATGAAGGGGATCCGCAGGGCTGACAGCAAGACCCTGCTCTTGCCACCTGAGCCTCCCACCTTTGACCCTGCCAGCCCGGGGTAGTCAGTATGGCTCCACCCGGCCTTCTGAGAGTCCTGCTCCCCATTCAGAAGCCGCCCCTGCCTCCACTCTGACCCTCCTCCTCTCTAGGCTGTCCTGTGTCCTGGCTCTGGGTTTTGGTGTCTCAACCTCTGCCTCTCTCTGTCTCTGTCTCTGTCCCTGTCCCTGCCTGTCTCTCTCCTCCCTGCTGTGCTACTGGTTCCAGTTGACATTAAGGTCATCAAAGACCTACCTTGGCCTCCGCCGGTGGGACAGCTGGACAGCAGCCCCTCCCTGCCCGACGGGGACAGGGACGTCTCCGGTCCAGCCTCACCCCTCCCCGAGCCCAGCCTGGAGGATGGCAGCGGTGGGTCCTGTCGGGGCTTCTGGCCAGGGTGACGTGTCCTCTCATCCCTCGGGCCCTGGGGGCATGGGTTGGAGGAGCCAAGAGGTGGGGCATGGTTTGAAGGACCCAGGAGCAACCCCTCTCTTCTGAGGAAGAAGGAAGGGAGAAAGTACACATCTCTGCTCCCTCCCCAAACGTGGGGAAGGTGTCTCCTAAGGGAAATCGCACGGAAACCCACTCTTCTAAATCCACTGCTTTGGGTCGTGCTTTGCCTGACCCGACTGCAGCAATGCAAACAACTCCTGAGATGGGGAGACTAGCTCGCACAGCAGGTGTCTAGCTCCTCAGATAAAGGAAAGGGTCTGCTCCTTGCAGTTGGTGTCTGAAAGATAATAAGGGCTTGAAAGTGCTACAAGGAGAGAAAAATAGTCCAAGTGGGGAGAAAGAAGGCACTGAACACCTCATCTACGTTCAGTTTTACCCAGAATGGGCAGTTGGGGGGAGTGTGGGGGGGTGCATCTCTGCACGTGCACAGAGGCCTGAGCACCTGTTGGTACATGTGTGCCCGAGTGTGAGTGGGGATTTTGTAAATACAGGATGTCACCTGTGCATGTGTGCCTCTGTCCATGTGGTCTGCTGGCTTCAGCTGTCCCTGTGCAGGCCCAGCAGTCAGGTCTGCCCTGGTCTGGGAGGGCAGAGCGCCCTCTACTGGGTTTCTGTGGGGGTGGGGAGGGGAGTCTGTGGGCAGCGACCTTGGGAGCGGGGGAGGGGTGGACCGGCTGGCGGCTTTGGGCAGGATTAGCCTGTCAGGATGGCACCAAGGGGAATCAGATAATTGTTCTCAGATCGATAAGTCATTTCTACAGAATGGCTTGGCAGGGTGATTTGGAGAACGGTAATGAACTCTGAGGAGGAGAAAGAAACAATATTATCAGCACTGAAGCCACCCCGAGGAGGATGGAATAGGGGAAGGCAGTCAGCTGCTTCCCAGGGAGAAGCTTAAGTGGTTCCTCTTGTTGCTCCTCTCCCCTCTTCTCCCACCGTGTGGGGACTGGGAGGCCCTGTGTGGCACCGGAGGGCTGAGCCCCACCTTCACCTCCACCCCTGCCCCTCCTGGGGGATGGACCCAGAATTCCATCCCTAGAGCCAGTCAGGCCCATGAGCATGTCCAGGAAATGGGGGTGGGGTACTGGCTATTCTATAGGGCTCTACTTCTAGGTTCCTCAGTGGCTGTGACTGGTATGTTCCCCACAGCCCAGTTTGAAGGATCTGAGAAGAGCTGCCTGTCACCCGGCCTGGAGGAGAAGGGGCGTCTACCTCCCCGACTCTCTGCAGGGAACCCCAAGTCAGCCAAGCCCCTAAGCATGGAGCCCAGCAGCCCCCTGGGGGAGTGGACAGACCCAGCACTGCCTCTGGAAAACCAGGTGTGAGTGTCTGTGTCCAGCTGGGGACTCTCCCCTCTCCCTTCCCTTCCTAGCACTTGCCTGAGGGGACACCCCAAATGGGTGGGCCTGGTCAGCGAGGCACCCAGCAGAGATGCTCCCCTTCCTCTCTCTCATCCGCAGCTGGTACCATGGGGCCATCAGTCGAACAGATGCCGAGAACCTGCTCCGGCTGTGCAAAGAGGCCAGCTACCTGGTGCGCAACAGTGAGACCAGCAAGAATGACTTCTCCCTGTCCCTCAAGTGAGTGGGGCTGGCTGGCTGGCAGTTTTAGACAGGATTAGCCTGTGAGGGTGGCACCAAGGATAATCAGTGGGAGGACAACCGCCAGTTCAGGAGGAGACCCTAATATTCTCAGGCCCAGCCAAGCTGGGGAGAATCCCATCCCCCATGAACCTTTGCCAACTCTGGGCCACACCCTAAGGGTCTGAGCTCAGCCCCTGCTCTCAAGGAGCTCATAGTTTCTTGGGGGAAATAGTTAAGCTGTTGTCCAGTTCAGAAGGGTTCTGTCCCTTACTAGCTATGTGGCCTTCGGTCCCCTTAATCTCTCTGGGCCTCAGTTTCCTTAACTTACAAAGTGAGGGAATAATATCTACTTTATAGGGATGATTAAATGTGTGGGAAGCACTTGCCGTGGTGCTAAGTGCCCAATAAATGATCACCATCATCATCATTAATGGCAGTCGGAAATGTTCTAAAAGCACAGGCAAGGAGATAGGAACTTTGCCTGAAAGGATCTACAGGGTGAGATGGAGGCTGGGTCCTGGGAGGAGGACAGGGCTGTGGACACTCTGAAGAAGCAGACAGGAGGTCTGGTTGCTGGTGGCTGACAACTGAGCTTTAAAGATCCTGGAAGAGGTCAGGGAGGTCGGCCCTCCCTTCCCATCAGCCCTCCTCCCTGGGAGCAGATACACAGGCCAGGATTGGCTTCCCAGGCTCTCCTGGTGGGTTGGCAAGTCCTCTCCTTGGCACCCGAGCGTGCCCCCTGGTAGAGCCTGTACTCCACAGGACCGCCTGTCAGAGCGGTGTGTCCATTCACACACACACACACACCCCTCCCCCGCCACTACTGGAGCATCTATAGCACCTTCTACCACGTTTTCTGGGTGCAAGAGAATATAGATATACCTGTCTTCAAACAAATCCAATATATGGAAATTTGGGACTACTAAACAGATACATTTGAAGATAATTATTCAACTTCACTAAAAGATAATAAAGAAGAAAAAAAGCCAGACTATAGTCATAACCTGAATTTTATTCTTGGGTTTAATAAAATTAGCTATGTGACCCGAGGCATCCTTAACCCCTCTGGGCCTTGGTTTCTCCATTTGCAAGATGGAGAATGGTTACTTCTTAGGTTTCTTCCAGCTCTCATACTCTGGGAGTCTGCAAATTATCATAAAATCAAAGGAGCATTTGGGAAAAATTTGTCAAAAATGTGATTTACATAACTTCCGGAATGTGTATTGCTTTAAAGATTATAGTTAAGATTCATAGAGCATATACTATATGCCAAATAGCAGCATATACACCATCTCTTAAACCAACTAGCATCCTGCAAAACCAATCTCTTTTTATAAACAAAAATAGATTCAAAGAGGTATGACTTGCTCAAGGCCACCAGCTAATAAAGTTCTAAGAGCAGAATTAAAAAAAAAATTTTTTATTGATGTGAGAGAGTGAGGGAGAGGGGGACAGAGATAGAAACATCAATGATGAGAGAGAATCATTGATTGGCTGCCTCCTGTGCGCCCCCGTACTGGGGATCGAGCCTGCAACCCAGGAATCGAACCGGGGACGCTTCAATCCACAGGCCAATGCTCTATCCACTGAGCCAGACTGGTTAGGGCCATGAGCAGGATTTGAATCCAGCTCAGTCTGACTCTAATAACTACACTGTTCCTCCATTGCACAACTCCACCCCTCAAGTCTGGAACAGTCTAAGGCAAGTGGAGACTGCAGGGGTCTGGCTCCCTAGCAGAGCACGGCAGAACACAGCCCTGCCTTAGCCTGGGGTGCAAAGGGGGAGGCACGTCTGGACGCCTGGCTCCAGCCCTGGCTGATCTGGCCCCGCCAGCAACTGTCTGCCAGAGCCTCGTTCACATATAAATGGCTTTTCTGAAACACAATTATGGTTTCTCTTCTCTCTGTAATGGAAGGGCTTTCATTGGTAATTAAACAGCTTCCTCCACAAGTCAAGCCAGCCCTGGCTCTGCTTCCCAGCTAGTCCCTCCCCGGCCCCCGGAGGGTCTGGCACGGGTTCTGCTGTGTCCTAATGGACCCTTGGGACTTTGTCCCAGGAGGTCAGTTATCCAGATGGAAGCTGAGCTCTCAGCTTCCAGCTCTGGTCTCTGGCTACTTGTTGCCCTGTTTGCCCAGATCTGTCCCTCAAAGAGAAGATACAACGCACAGGTGTTAGGAGAGGTGATGTTCCCAAGTGGACTGTGGGAAGGGAGCCATCCCCAAACTGCGAGAGGGTGAGGGAAGGCAGGGTCCACGCTGCTGCCCACAGCCTTGGGCCCGGGCCTAGGCATAGGACAGACAGGGGAGGGGATCACTTACTGCCTCCCCTTTCTACAGTCCCCAGGGGCTGTGCATTTTCCTGAGGCCCTTGGCTCCTTTCCCAGGGCCTGTGTGGTCACCATCAGCCTCAGCAGTTATCTCAGACCAACAGATGAAGGATGGCCCCACGCCCTGACACCCACACCCACAACTGGGGCTTCCAGCAGGCTTTGGGGCACTGTACCCTGGGGAGGGAAGGATGGAGTTAAGGGCCTGTGTTTTCCTCCCATCCCTTTACTCTCCCCGCTTTCTAACTGCTGGGCCTAGTGAAATGGGTCCAGAGGCCTCTTTTAACCCAGGCAGGGGAGGCAAGCGAGGAGGTATTCTAGCTTCGCCTCTCAAGAGCAAGGGCCTCACCAGGAGTCCTGCCTCCCACACCTGCTTCTGAGCCCTGTCCTTGTCCCCAGGTAGGCTCTGACCAGCAGGGCTCCCCTAAGCAGTGCTGACCACTTGCCAGTGAGTGGGTTTCAGACCTGGGTCCTGGGCTGTAGTAGTTTGGACAAATGTTCTTGCTGGGGCCCCACCCCCACTCTAAGGCTGAGGGTGCCCAGACATCTGGGAGACTGCCAGAGCTGGGGGGAGGGGAAGGGCGAGGGATAAGGGGTGTGGGGGAGAGACAGGGTCCTTGTCTGTGGTCAGGGCCAGGCACTACTGCTGACTTCCTTTCCTAGATTGTGCCGGGAGATGGGAGAGGCAGTGGAGCATGTCCTCTCTGAGGAGGGCATGGAGCAGCAGCCTCACCCATGACGTCAGCCCAGGCTGAAGGGCTGGATGGATGGGCTGGGTGCTTGGCTCAAGGCCAGTTAGCAGGAGGGTGAAGGGATGTCCCTAGGACAAGGTGGCTGGCTCTCCCCAGATTTGGGGAGCAGCTCACCTCCTCCCCTAGTATCTGCAAGAGAGAGCCCGAACCAAGATTCTCTTGGTTGTCACATCCACCCACCACCACTGCCCTGCCAAGGGTGTCTGTGTCTCCACAGGAGTGACCAAGAGCCTCACTGGTGTCCTCCCGCACAGCTCAGAAAGGGGGATGGGTGAACTGGTCCTGGCCACATAGGCTGGAAGGCAGGAGTGCCCGGATACCAGGGTTTGGGGTGGGGGCGAGGGGTGTTGGTCCCTCCAGTTTCCACCTGTACACACCCTGTACACTCACTACAAGCACATTCCTGGCACACCCTGTGCCCTCACCACAAAGCCAATACCTGCTGCTACCTACTCACAAAATCCCCTCCGCCCCCTCCCTGCTTTCTGGACTGACCTCCATCTTCCACAGCCACCTCCACTCTCTGCTGGTTTGGAACAAGACCTTGGCTGCAGGGCTGGGGGAGGGAGGGGCCTGGAAGGGGCCCCCACTCACCAGGGTCTCCTCTCCTCTTCCCAGGAGCAGCCAGGGCTTCATGCATATGAAGCTGTCTCGGACCAAGGAACACAAGTACGTGCTGGGCCAGAACAGCCCGCCCTTCAGCAGCGTCCCCGAGATCGTGCACCACTACGCCAGCCGCAAGCTGCCCATTAAGGGGGCCGAGCACATGTCCCTGCTCTACCCCGTGGCCATCCGGACTCTGTAGGGGTGAGGCCTGGGCACTGCGGCAGATCTGGACCCAGTCCTGTGCCCGCCCCCTGGCTGAGGGCTGTGGTCCTTCCCAGGGCCGTGCTCTCCCAAGCCTTTCTTCCCCTCTCCCTGGGATGGAGTGGAAACTGGAGATTCCTTAATTTATTCTAAAGAGTAAGGGCTATGGGGCCTTGGAGGAAGCGGAGGTCTGGAGCTGAGGAGAGAAGAACCCCTGGGGGGAAAGGGCAGCCCCTGGAGGAAGGGGGCTTCCAAACCGCGAGTCTCCCGAAGAGTTTAAGATCCGCAGCTGCAGGCCCCGCCTCTGGGGCAGAGGTGGCAACCTACTTCCCCTCCGCCCTCTCCCCCGGGTCAGTACGAGGCGGAGCAGGATGCAGGCTCGCAGGGCACCCTGCCCTCTTCCCCTCCACCCCCAAACGATCGGCAGACCCCTGGGGTGGAGATGGCATTGGGGCGGGAGAGGCGGGAAAGGGATCGGGACGGAGGGAATTCGTGCGGTCCCCGGCCGTTCCGGCTCCCGGCCAGAGGCAATAAATAAACCCAGTGCTGCCAGGCACGGCCGCGTCTGCGCCTTCAGCGCCGCACCCTGGGCTGACGGGTGGGGAGCGGCGAAGCGAGCACAGATCCGTTTATAAATCAGCTCTGGAGCAGACACAGGCCGTCTGTGAAAAGCGCTTTCGAAGCATCAAGTTCCTTCCTTTGACGAGATATCAAAACATCCCCCACTGCCCCCGCCCCGGCTGGGGGGGGTGGGTGCGGGGGCCGGAGCCGGCCGGCCTCGTGGCGCCCCCTCCCCGCCGCGCCGAGGAGCCCGGCTTCCCAGGAGCGCGTCCAATTTCCTGCCTCCAGCCACTTGTCTGGAGGAGGGGAGCCGCGGAGAGACAAAGAGGCAGCGCGCCAGGCGGGAGGAGCGGGTGGCCCTGCCACGCGGAAGCCGCGCGCCGCGAGCTGGGAAAGCTGGCGCAGCCTACTGCGTTTCCTTTCCAGAGGAAGCGGGCCCTGCCGCCGCCTCCTCCGTTCACTGAAGGATGGGTTCGCCCCGACCTGCAGCCTGCGGGCCTCGGTCCGGATCTGCCTCCCGCTGCTGCTCGGATCTGCCTCCCGCTGCTGCTCGCGGCCGAGGCCGGCGGGGGGGGCCGTCCGCGCGCGCCCTCTGCTGGCCGTGCCCTTAACTGCGGGACCCGGGCGCGGGATCACACCCGCCGGTGGCCCCCAATGCGCCCTCCTGGGTATACCCTTGGGCCGCCAGGCATGGCTGCTGTCAAGCCACTCCAGGCCTGCCCTCCTGCTCCCCTGGGCGAGCGGAACAAAAACTCTACTAGGGCCTGAACACACACCCTGGGGATGGCTGCCTTGGGGGGACGGTCTGAAGACCTCCAGAACCTAGATCTGCAGTTCTGAAGTGTGATGTGAATCATGAGATTTTGGATGTTCTAATCCAGTGGTTAATTTATCAGAGATCGGGACGGAGGCTATGTGATCTGACAAATGTAAGAATTCCGTGGAGACAATAGAATCACTTGAAATTGGGCACTGCTTCAGAAATTCCCTCAGAGAGGGTTGCCCTCTCTTTAAGTAGACTTGAAGGGCATTCAGTCATTTTGTAGATGCAAAAACAGCTCCAAAAAGGTTAGGTGATGTGCTCATCTATCTCCTCGCTGTCATCTCACTACATGGAGCTCAGAGAAGGACTGGGAGTAACAGGTCCTGCAGCAGGCCAGGCCAACTCTGCCTCCCTGTTGGCTCCTGGGTGTCTCGGCCCCCATCCCACACCCCTTGTGCCCAGTCCACCTTCTCCAAAACCCCTCACACCTCGCCCCCTCCTGACCAGGCTTCAGAAGACTCACACTCGCCACTCAGAGAGGCCCTCTGTCAGGAAGGGTGCCCTAGGCAGGGGAAGGGGTCTCTAGCTGGGGTGCTTGGCCTGGACGGGTTCCTTTATTCAGAGGATACTAGCAAGCTCAGGGAATGTCTGCATTGGCCTGTTAGCCGGCCGGTTGAGTGGCTTCTTCTGCCAGTGCTTACCCCATCCTGGGGCAGAATAAAGCAACCCAGGGGGCAGAAAAGTGGTTTATTTGTAGAGGAAGCTATGGAACAAGAAGAGCAGAGATCGTCTGAAGAGCACTACATAGAGAGAGAGAGATATTGAGCCAGGTTCTGACTACAGAACCTGTTTAAGAACTTGGGAGAGAAGATCAATTGTGCTGTTAAACTGAGGTGCTGAGAGATTTCCTATAAATTTCTCTCTGGGGTCCAGCCTCTGTCCCCTTGAAGGCATTTGCCAGCCCTTTTGACAGTGGAAAGCCCAGAAGAAGGGGAGGACTTAGGGGAGGAGTTCTAAGATGCCAGCATCTGTGCTCCCACTTCATCCTTAGGCTCACAGCCCCCTATACACACACACACACACACACACAACTTACCACTTGTCAGCCCCAGTCTTTTGAAATTTTTCTTAGTTTGGAAGAAGAGGTGTCATTTTGCCCCAAAACAATAACCTCTAGTCCCCGGACGGTGCCTCCCACTTCTCCAGGCTGAGACTATGAGTCTGGGGTCCCTGAACCCACATGCGGTGACTGACCATGGCCACCCCGACCAAGGTTGGTAGGTGGGAGTGGGGAGAAGGTGAGGGAACCAGAAACAGGAAGTACAGAGGTGAGGCGAGGTGTGACCCAAACCTCTGCTCAGCAGGCAGTGGGTGGAGCCCCTGGGCAGGAGGCCTAGAAGTTCTCGTAATGGTGGGAGAAATGAGTCCGGTCCTGCCTGTTAATGAGCTGACAGGCTTTTTCCACATTCTTGGTCATGCCAGGGGGGCCACAGCTAAACACCCCAATCTTCCGGACCTGTTGGGGAAGGAAGAAGTGAAGGCTCGCTCAGTGTTCGGAGGGAGGGCTAGCTCAGGGTCCATGTTAAAGCCATGAAGAGTCCCTGACGAGGGCTCATTCCACGTTCCTGTGAAAGTTTGCTTCTACCATGCCTGGTGAGGGCCAGCTTGGTGTTTTTAAATCTAACTTGATTTTAGTAGACCTTCTCTCTGTGGGTCCAGCCTCTACCCCTCCCAAGCATTTGCCAGCTTCAAGTGCAAGCTTCAAGAGCAGTTTCCGATATGGGGCTGGGTTAATCAATGTTCAAGTTGAAGGATAGCTTCGTGTCTCATTAAGGGCTCACCCAGTGCTTATGAGAGCAGTGGCTTGCTCAGTGTTCATGGTGAAGATTAGCTCAGTGTCCAGGATGAGGCCTGGCTCAGCATTAGTGTGAAGGGTAGCTCTGAGTTTATGGTGAGGACTAGCTCAATCATTGAGCTCTTCCTTCTGAACAAGGCATCATGGCTTCAGAAGTGGCAAGACCCTGTTGCCTGCCTCCCCACTTCCCCCTCAGGGTGACCCCCTCTTCTCCTTTCCCATTTCGTTACTCCACCAACTTCCCAGGGGGTGATGGGTTCTCATCGGCAGTCAATATCTTCCCTGATGGAGCAGGTTTGGGAGCTTTGCTCAACCCCCCAGAGGATAAACTGAAGAGACCCTGGATGGGGGGCGGGGGAACTGACCTGTGGGTGAACCTCCTGCAGGGAGTTGAAGAAGGGCTCAAAGGGGGGGCGACCAAAGTGGGTGACAGAGCGCAGGCCCGTGAAGAGACTCCGGTTCAGCACCTTCTGGAAGTGCCGCTCACAGATGTACTGGGGGCACAGGGGCAGGTCAAGACAAGGACAATCAGGGTCAGTGCCTGGCCCAAGCCAACCCAAAGCCTGGGTTGGGGAGGGAGCTGGAGGCTGAGTATCGGAGCCACTGCTCTGTGCCTCCTGCCAACTGAGCCTGGCTGTCCACCCACCTTCCCTGGCCATCCTCCTTACCCTGCTAAGCCACGCAGCCACTGAGCTACCCTGCCCGGCCGGCCCTGACGTACCAGCATGGTGGTCCTGAGGTCGAACTTCTCAGCCAGCTGGGTGATGTAGATGTGCACGGACACCAGGTCCTGGTGGTCATTCTCCTCCACCTCCCGGATGATGTCAGCCAGCCACTCGAACTGCCGCTGGGTCCGTGTCACCCAGATGAAGTAGATCTGGGGACAGGGCTGGAGCTTAGGGCCCAGCTCAGCTCAGGCTCCTTATACCCCGGGGATGTGCACACCAATAGAACTCTTCTGGCCAGTGTGTGCCCCTCTCCAGATATCCTGCGGAATGGAGTGTAGGGGGCCACAGGGCCAGGCTCTGGAGCAGGACATGGAGTTGCCCCAGGGCATGGAGAGGTGCAAGTAAGTGACAGCCTGGGGCACCTGACGGTCGGAGCCTATCCTGCCACTCTCTCCAATGTGCCCTCCTTAGGCTCTCAACTGACCAAAGCCCAGAAGGAGAGGGTACCACTAAAGGGCTTGTCACAGAACATCTTCAGGGAAGACCCAGCTGGCTGTCTGGAGGGGAAGGCAATGGACTCAGAGACCAGGGGGATGGAAACTTCCCTAGGGGAACCCATCTCCAGCTTCTGATGGGGGAAAGTGGGGCTGTTTGGGTTAAGAATCAGAGGCAGCCTGGCCAGTGTGGCTCAGTGGTTGAGTGTCGACCTATGAACCAGGAGGTCACGGTTCAATTCCCAGTCAGGGCACATGCCCGGGTTGCAGGCTCGATCTCCAGTGGGGGGTGTGCAGGAGGCAGCCAATCATGATTCTCTCTTATCATTGATATTTCTATCTCTCCCTTCCTCTCTGAAATCAATTATATATATATAAATTTTTTTTTTCCCAAAAAGGAAGCACAGGCAGAGCTGGCTTGGACAGAGGAGCAGAGAACTGTCTGTCACCTCTGAATGCTGACAGCATATGGGCTGGGCCTCTGCCTGCTGCATTCCTGCACTCCTGACTCACCTGCCAGGTCTAGAGAGACAAGCAGGGGCCTGCCACAAGGTGCAGGCTGGGGTGAAGGGGCCTGGCATGGAGGGGTCCTGAGGGCCTGGGCTGTGTTCCTGGAGCCAGCCGTGCCCATCAGCCCTGCCTGCCACCTCCTGTTCTCTTACTCTTGAGAGCAAAGCCAGTTTCACCTGTGCCCCACCCCAAGCATGCCCTTCCTTCTCCCAGGCCGACAATGCCTCCAGTGCTAGCCTTCCCTGTAGGAGGGGAGCTTCTTCACCTTTCTCCGGCCTGCCTGGAGGGATTCCCTATGTGGGGTGCTTCATAACTGAGGGAAGGAGCTCAGGGGCATCAACAAACTAACTCTGTCCTTTAGGATCTGGGGATATCCTGCCCACCCAGGGCCAGGCCAGCTTGGCCTTGCCTAGACTAGGGAGACCAAGAACAGAGGCGGGAGAGCCAGCACAGATGGACACAGTGATCAGGAGCAAGGGACATGGGCTGGGGGGCACTTACCTTCTTACAGAATACTTGGTAGCTGACTGACGACTTGAAGACCAGGTCTTTGAGGATAGAGGCAAAGGGGGTGACCCCAATGCCCCCTCCTACCAGCACCGACACCTCAAACTTATGCACTCCTGGTGGCCCTCTCCAAATGGCCCATCGAGGTACAACTGCAGGGGAGGAGAGTGGGGTGTGAGTTAAGCTCTCAGCTACCACCACAGTTCTGAAGCCAGAAATGAGAGGCAAGAAAAAGCAGGTAGGTTAATGGCCGTGAGGGGGGGAGGGGGACTGTGGCTTTATCTGGGACAAGCCAGTCTCTGGATGGCAGAGGGAGGAGCACAGTGGGCGTCTGGTGCTGCAGAGGCGAGGCCTACTAAGGGGCTGTGGGAGCATGTGGCACATCTGGCCTGGGTCTGGGCCCTTCGGGTATCTGGCACAGCCGTTGGTCGGGGGTGAGTAGATCTCCCTGAGGCGAGTGGTCCAGGGCCCTGCCGCCCGGATGTGCAGGCTGAGCGTGTCCTCATGGGGCGCAGAGGTCAGTGTGAAGGGGTGGTACTCGGTGGTCCCCAGAGCCAGGCAGGCGATCCGCACCCACTGTCCTGACTTGTACTCAAAGCCTTGGGGCCGCTGGAACTGCAGGTGGGTCACCCCTGAGGAGGGGAGGTGGGCGGGAGGCTGCTGTCCTGAACCCAGCAACAAAGTGGTCTCCAGAGAGTTCCCCCACCGCAGCCTCAGCTCTGCTCTGGAATATGCCAGGGGACCTCCCCCCATCAGACCTCATTACTCCCCTCAGGCCCTGTCTGCCCTGAGGAGGGGCTGGTGGTCAGCAGGGCAAGGAACAGCCTGGCCTGGGCTTCTCCTCTCTGTTGTGAAAGAGGCTCAGGGCCCCTGGCAAAGAGCTTCTTTTACCAGCTCCCTCCTCCCTTCCACCCCAAGGCCCCTGCCAACGCCACGGGGCCAGGCTAGGAGACTGTAAGGTCCAGGCTCTGCTCTGCTTCCCCAGTCCCACCAAGCTGGGCCCCTCACAGCCTCTCGGCTGGTACCTGAAGGCAGCAGCTCGGCCTTCACCACGCTGATCTCCACCTTCTTCCGGCTCAGGCTCACCAGCTTGTCCCCCCCGTAGATTAGTGCCGGGACCAGGAAGAAGATGTGGAAACGGGGCAGCTGGATCAGAGCGAAGCTGCCGTGGATGATGAGCTGAATAGAGTGAAGGATACCGCTCAGACCCGGCCACACCCACAACGGTTCTGCGGCCGGCTCGGGGCTTAGACCCCTGTATCATTCCTCACTGGCATGTCCACACCTCACCTCACCGTGTGCCATGCTCCTTCCAGGTTCCAAAACCGAACTGTTCCCAACCCCATCCTCCGAAGCATCCTTGACGAATAAGACTATTTGCATCTCTCCAACACCATCCTCGACCAAGCCATGTCAACTCTCCCCTGCACTCATGCAGTAGCCTCCTAACTGGTTTTCCACTGGGTTTCCCCATGTGATGGGTTCTCTCCAAGGCAGCCAGTGTGACTTTTTAAACTTCATTTTATCATGTCACCCCCAGCTTTAAAAGCCTTAGCGGCCTTCCCATTGCACCACAAGGCCTGGTGACACTCTGATCCCTGCCTGCCAAACATGGCAAGTCCTTTCTGCTTCACGACCTCTGCACCTGCTGTTCCCTCTGCCAGGAATGCCCTTCCCCTGGCTCTTCCTGGATTATCTCCATCTCATGCTTCAGGTCTCAGCAGAAACACCGCCTCCCTGGGCTTTCCCCCAGTCCTCTCTCTCACAGCTCCCTGCTAACTGCCTTCAAAGCACTTGTCAGCCACAGTAATTGTGATTCTCTATTCATTGACCCGTTTGCTGTTGCTTTCCCCAGTGGACTGCTGGGGTAGGTCCTGCTTCCATTTTGTTTGCCACTATTCTCTCAGCTCCTAGCGGTTTCTGCCTGGCACATGGTAGGCACTCAATGAAAGAAGTTCCCCCAATGTATCTTCTGCCTTTGGAGTCTAAGAACACATAACCAGTCTCCGTTTTCCATGAAATAACTGACAGGCATTGTCCAGCTCTAGTCCTTTCCTCCATAAGCTGGTCAGACACTCCTTGCCCCGTTCCTCCCACTTGCTTGCTCCTAAGTCTGGTCAGTCTGGCTTCCCCCTCAAGCTCTTCTCAGGATCTTCTCACTGAGGGCTCACGAATGGCCAAACCCCAAGGTGTCCTTTCAGACCACTTTTGCTCCCTGCCTTGGCACCTGTGGCCCAGTGCCCCCCTCTCCGCCCCCCGCCACCTTGACACTCCCACAACAATACAATGCTCTCCTGGGTCTCCCTCCTCTCAGGCCACTCACTCTCCACCTCCTGCACTGACTGTTCCTTCTCCACCCCAACCCTTGTGTTGCCCAAGCCCAATTTCCTCACCCTCTGCTTGTCTTTCTATGCTCTCCCACGTAGCATGGCTCTCAGCTGAACCACAGCCTCTCAGCTTCAGTGCAATTCACACAGGTCCACCGTGTCCTGCCACCACCTAACGCCCTTGGCCAGCCAGCACTGTCTCCTCGGTGCCCTGAATATTCTGTCATCATTCACACCTCCACACCTGTGCTCATGCCCTCCCTTCTACCTGAAATGCTCTTCAGCTTCCCCTCTGCCCTGTCAAACCCTAGCTTATCTGTCCGTAAGGCTTGGCCCAAGTCCCATCTTCTCCCTGAAGTCTTCCCTAACCAGTTTGGCCCAAATGAAACTCCCTTCAATGAGCTCCTGTAACTTACTTTTCAGAACACTCAGCTCAGCAATTAATCCTGTATTGTCTGCTCATGTCCATCATTTCACAGGCATGGCGTTTACCTCTGCCGCACATCCTAAATTCCTGAGGGCAGAGCATCCAGTCTCCCCTTCCCCGAAGGGCTTAGCACAGAGCTAGGACCTAACAGACTCTCAGCACAACTGTTAAACTCTGCTTCCTCATTCACCTCTCCCTTCCCCCAGCTGAGGGTCCCAGAACTCTTGAGCCTTTCCCCACAGGATTCACTTGAGCCTCTCGGAACGGAGCTCTCCTCTGAACTGGCTCCAGTTCCCCCAGTTCCTCGTTCATTGTGGAGCCCATGCCCACCCCCAAGGCTTTCTGAGCATCCAACCAGGCTGAGAACAATGCCAGGGTGACCTCATGCTATACACCCTGTTTGGTGTTGGCTCTACTTTTTAACCACAATCTGCCCTCTGGCTGAGGAGCTGGGGAAGCAGCTGCCAGCTCAGCTTTGGCTGTGCTAGCCCTGCCTCTCCAGCCTTCTCGGGGTCTACTCCACCCCACCCTGGGTCCTTTACTTGTAACTTCTCTTTCTGCCTGAGGTCAAGTGGCCACACCTGTGATGAATGGGAAGGAAGCGGATGTTTTGTCCCTGACCTACCCCCAGGGGAGAAGCTCCAAAGCTGCCAGGGCTAGGACTGCCCGGCAGAGGGGCCTACACCTTTCTGAGCTGCTGACTTCCCTGCTGGCAGGAAGGGGGGTTCTGAACTCCAGTGATTCTCCCCAACCAGCAATTAATCAGAAAGGGGTCTTGGTCTCAGGGAGCCAGTCTCCCATTAGTTCAAAGAAGCTCCTCTTTCACGAGGAATAAGAACATCACCTCCACCCTGCCAGAAACAGTAACTAGGGCTCCACCCATTACCGAGGAGGTGGCGAGGAAGGGATAAATTAGCTTGAGAGAGATTTCTTTGGAAATAAACATTAATTCCAGGGAACAACCTAAGCCGAGGAAGGGATAAATTAGCTTGAGAGAGATTTCTTTGGAAATAAACATCATTAATTCTAGGGAATAACCTAAGCCGAGGCTGGGTAGTCATCTTCAGAACTGTGGAGTACCAAGCCTTGGGCAAGATAGAAATAGACCCTCCTACCTATCAGTGAGGATGGAACAGCAGCTGGGAGGAGACCCCTGTGTGCAGTTCCGCCTGGAGCCAGTGATGGAGAAGGAAGTCATATGGACTATGCATTTCTTAAATGCTCCCAGCCAAACTGTCATTAGTGGGGACTTGGTTTAGCTCCTCAACAAGCAGGTCCTCAGGGTGCCCTTTTGGGAACTGCCTGTGTCCCTGAGGAAGGCAGGCCAAACAGAACCATGACACAGGCGCACAGATCAAAGTCAGCTCCGAAGCAGCCGACAAACCCAGGGAAGGAGGAAGGGAGCAGGACAGGAGAAAGGAGGGAATGTGAAGGAAGGCAGGCAGGGGCCCAGATTAAGGAGAAGGAAAGGGGAAAGGGGGCCTTAAAAATCCAGTTTATCAGCAGTCCAAGTGAAGACTTTTGGAGCAAAGTCATTAATTTTCTAGGTAGCACTTAGTTGGGTGGGGTGGCTAACATCTTAGAAAATGGGATCAGAACAAAAGCGGCAAAACCGAATTAAGATAAGTTTCTCTAAAAAAGGGCAATACTTCCTTGAGCGAAACAACCCACC
>NW_005871740.1:193896-196956 GCF_000147115.1 Myotis lucifugus | reverse complement strand
TGAGGCCTGCAAAATGAACAAGTGTTCTGAAGGGCAAAGGAGTGAGGCTGTTCTGGGCCTGCCAAGGGCCTGGACCCTTTTCCACCCCACTGTCCGAGGAGCGGGTGGGGAAAGCCCAGCATCTTCCTCTGTTCCTCTTCCTTCACATCACTGGTCACAGGTACCTCTCGCTTCTATAGACCCTACTCATCCTTCATAGACTTTGTCAGGATATATATATATTTTTGCCTCCGTTCTCTTTATTGGTGGGAGTTTAAGTTGATGTATCTTTTTAAAAGTGTACATACCCTTTGAGTAAGGAATTCATCTGTTAGGAATTTATTCTACAAATATATCAAGAGGAATGCAAGAATACATGTACAAGATGTTCATGGCAACATAATTTGTAACAGTAAAACAGCTGGAAATAACTTAAATGCTCAAGAATAGGGAACTGGCTGAGTAAAATTATAGCATAGGAATACAATAGAATAGTATTCTGCCACAAAGAAATGAGGCAGATGTACTGGTATGAGATGTCCAAAATAAAATGCTGCCCTGACCGGTTTGGCTCAGTGGATAGAGCCTCAGCCTGTGGACTGAAGGGTCCCAGGTTCGATTCTGGTCAAGGGCATGTACCTTGGTTGCGGGCATATCTCCAGTGGGGGATGTGCAGGAGGCAGCTGATCGATGTTTCTCTCTCATTGATGTTTCTAACTCTCTATCCCTCTCCCTTCCTCTCTAACAGCTGGCTGTGTTCCCCTGTGATGGAGTTCTGACTTGGCTCAAACAATAGTTCATTCAAGTGGACACTTTCTGGGCTGTCATGGAAAACGTCAATAAAAAACCTGGTTCATCTGAATGCTGAATCCGGGCTTTTATTTCTGCTAAGCTGGTCTCCCCCTCTTGGGGGACTGAAGCTGCTGCCTCCTCCTCAGTGGCCTCTACCTTAGTCACAGTAAAGTGTGGCATCTCTGTTGAAATCCTGTGCTTTTTCTGTATTTAAACCTCCTTCCAAGTCTACTCTGCCCATCCCTTCCTCGCTGTGTCCCTTTCAGATTCTGTCAGGATATTTTTCAAGTACCTGTGTTTTATGTTCATCACTTTCCTGGCTCTCAGCTTCACAAGAACAGGGCCAGGCTAGGCTAGTTCACCACTGAACCTAGTGTAGGGCCTGGCACACCGTGGGCCTTATATAAATGTATGTTGAATAAATGAATGCATGGGGCTGGGGCTCTGGACATTGCAGGCCCTGCCTTATGCAGTCAGGGCTTGTACCAAGTCCCTGCAGCACTCCACCTCGCTGCCACAGCACACAGTGTGAGCACCGGTGAGCAAGTGCTACCCCCAGAGACCCCCCTGGGTTCAGCCCCGAGTTAGTGGGAGGGCCCTCTTCACAGGGAATCCCAGGCCTGGGCTACCCAGGAGGGCAATACTGGAGCCAGAATGGGAATGCAGGGGTCAGAGAAGGGCCCCTCAAGGATCAAGGAGGAGAGAGGCACAAATTAGGAAGATTAGAGCCCTGAAGAACGGCAAAGCAGAGGTTAAGAAGGGATCTAACCAAAGCCTGTCAAGTACAGAATGGAGAGCAGAGCATAAATACGGGCTTATCCTGGAAACCCCAGTGTGCAGGAATTAGCAGGCACTCTCTGAAGTTCAAAGCAGATCACTTTAGGATTAAAAAAAATAAAAAATTAAAAAAACGGTGCTTTGTTTCATAGAGGAGTGAGTGTAGAAAACGTGTTGCCCCAAGGAGGGAACAGATTGAAAATATAAATAGGTTGAAGAAGTGTTTGAATAGATGCACAGCTAATAGCCCTAAAATGGGTGATTATGGGGAGTTAGGAATATGCCTCTAAACAGCCCTTGTCAAGACAGACTAAAAGGGGTGGGGGTGGGGGGTTTCCTGACTTGACAAGAGCCTGGTCCCTCCCCCCTGCAGCTGGGGCACAGTGTTTCTCAGAACCAGTCCTGGCAGGTGTGTGCACTAGGGGACAGGAGGGGCCCCTCCCGTCCCACAGAGGGAGGAACTAGTTCAGAGCTGGGGTGGAGCCCAGTCAAGCTCCCGAGAGAAGCACTAGAAAGCAGTCTCCTACTGCCCAGGAGCGTCCTCGGGGCCAGAGGGCAGGGCCTGACTGACCGTGAGAGCCCAGTGAGTGCAACTGGGCTGCTCTGTTGGTAGAGAGAGCCCAGAACCTGGAACTCGGAGCCAGGCCCAGAAATTCATGGAGCAGGAAGGGCTCTCACCTGGCACCGTCTGGAAGAACCACCAGTAATACTTCTGGGGGAACTCGGACCTGTGGGGAAGGGACGCAAGGGAGGATCCTGAGAGGAGATGTCTGGGACGTCCAGAAAGGACCCTCCAGATGAGGCACCCCAGCCCAGCCACAGCCCCCCTTTCTGCTGACTCGGGGCAGGAGGCTCAGGCTGATCATTATCTGTCCTGTAACCTGGAAGGTGACACTCTCCTCTGAGCAGAGATAATTAGATTCTTTCCACTCACAAATAATACACCCTTTCCCTTCGCTCACTACTCACCCGTCATCATGGAAGAGGCCAGGGAAGAGGCAGGAGAGGATGCTGAGTGGGCTGATGGAGAACAGGTACACGTTCACCACGTGGCCTGCGCTGTGTAACACTAAGGAAGACCAGGCAGATGGGGTGAGCCTGGGGGCAGCCGGGTGGGGGTGCTCAACCCATTCAACCCAAGGCGCACTCCCGCCAGCCAGAGGTGGAGGCCTGAAGAAGGACCCTAGGGGGTTGGATTTCTGATCTCTGAGAAACTTCCTGTTCCTCCCCATGTCCCATATCCACCCCATCCGTGAAGACAACCATGAGTCTAAATTATATAGTAGAAGTCCACTCCTTTGGTTCCTCTCTCAGAACTATCTTTTAAAACATAAACGTTGCAAGATGGCACATTCTGTACACCCATTTGGGGTGTTAGGAACTTGTCAGGTGGAGGCTGGTGAGGTGGCCCTGAAAGTATAGGAAGAGGCACTGGGGCGGGGGAGGGGGGGCATTGAGGGGCTCCTGTGCTTACTGCACACCACTGCCGGGGCCACCATCCTTATGAGAAGG
>NW_005871740.1:143397-193102 GCF_000147115.1 Myotis lucifugus | reverse complement strand
TCAGGTAGGGACCCGCCGCTAGTGCAGCCCCGCGCCCCTCCCAGTCTGAGCTCGGGAGAAAAAGTGCCCCGAGTCACTCAAGCTAAGCATGGCTCAGAGTCCAAAGGCTGTTACTACACTATTCCAGCGAGCTGTCAATGCAGGGACCCCTGCAAGTGGTCACTGGGTCAGTTCATCCCAGGGGACGCACTTCATCACCCCAGTTCTCACTCACAGACAGCCCTCTCCCCTCCCAATCTGAGCTCCCAAATCCCACATCTCTATTCTCACTCTACACTGGAGCTCAAAGGTCGCCTCCTCCAGGAAGCCTGCCCTGACCTCCCAGACAGAAGTGAGCATTTCCTTGAGCTCTGAAGCCCCTTGCTCTTACCACCATTATACCATTCAGCAGTGGGACACTGCAGTTCTCAGTGTACCAGGCTATCTCATATGAGGCTGTGCTTAAGATAGTGCCTGGCACCAAGTAATCAATGCATGCATGCTGAAAGGATGGATGAACTGCCTGGGCTTAGGGGAAGAAGCAGGCGTACTTCTTGCCAAACCTCCGTCGAACCTCCTGGGGAGGATCGGTGTCCATGGGGCACTGCAGTCTCTGTGGTGTCCGCTCCACCTGGACATCACCGCGGGAACAGCGAGCACTCACTCTGGGAGAGGGACTAGGACAGGAATGCAGGAGACAGGATCTTGGTTACCCAAGCCACCTGGTGCTCCGTTGACCCACTCTGTTGAAGAAGGGTCAGAGCTCTCAGCCAGAGGACAGCAGGATTCCCAGAGACCTAGATAGAGAATGAGTTGCATCCTGGGGGTTCTAGACAAGGCTGTCACAGATAGCTGTGCCCGTTACAAGGGCCTCTGACCCAGGCCAAAGGTGAATGGAGGGCTGTGTCAGCAGAGGAACAAGTGTCTTTTTCTGGTTTGCACGAAGGCTTGATGTAGGCTGGTGGGGGCTGTGATCCCAGGCATTTGGGGGAGAAAAAAGGCAACTCCCGGTCCCCAGCCCTCCCTCCAACATTCCCAGATGAGGGCTCACCAGAGCTTATCCTGGCTGATGTAGGAGGCTCTCCGGCAGAGATCCTTGATGACTTCAGGCACCTCCACTCCTGCAAAATGCAGAGCTGGGCTAGGGAGCAGCTCAGGGCCCAGAGCCTCAGGAGGACCTGGCTCAAATGTCCAGACACTATAGAGCAGCGGTTCTCAACCTGTGGGTCGCGACCCCTTGGGCGGTCGAACGACCCTTTCACAGGGGTCTCCTAAGACCATCCTGCATATCAGATATCTACATTACGATTCATAACAGTAACAACATTACAGTTATGAAGTAGCAACGAAAATCATTTTGTGGTTGGGTCACAACATGAGGAACTGTATTTAAAGGGCCAGAAGGTTGAGAACCACTGCTCTAGAGGGTCCCTGGCCAATACCCTGCCTCTGGGTGCCCCAGCCTCAGCCTGTGTCCCCAGTGGGAGCAGCCCTAGCCACTGTTGGTCAGGGAGAAGGCCTGCAACAAAGCTGGCCAGGCAGGCTCCCCTGAGTGTGTGCTCACCTTCAGTCTCACTCCTGGGACTAGAATCAGGCTTATGGGGCGGAGTTCAGGAACTGTATGCAACCCGTCTGCTAAAAACATTCTGTCAAAACCCCCCACTAATGACCCTCCAGCTTAAAATCTCTGTGGAGTTAAATGTAGAATCTAGGTGGTGCATATATGGGAGATTCCACTTTTCTGTGTTGGAAAATGTTCATAAGAAAATGGGAGGGGGGAGGGGGAAACACCCTTCCAGGAGCTGCCCATTGTTCCCTGTCTGGGCTGAGCACTTAGGGACAGGGCAGGACTGAGCAGCCAATCCAGGTTCTCACAGGAGACCTGGGAATCTGCAGGTCACTTCCAAGTGCTAAACCAATCCTGAAGATTACCCTGGTCTACAGGCCAGAGGCCAAACGTGATTAAGCTGAATTTAATGAAATCAGTGTTGAAAACAAAGTAATCTATCCCCTCTCAAATGGTTTAGCAAACAGCAGATGTGGCAAAAAACGGTAACAAATGACAAATCTAGGTGAGGGAGAAAGAGATGCTCCTTTAAACTCTAGGTTTAATATGTTTCAAAGTAAAATTTGGAGGAAACAATAAAGTACAACAATTAAAAGTCAAATGGGCCCTGGCTGGGTAGCTCAGTTGGTTAGAGTGTCATCCCAATACACCAGCGGTTCTCAACCTGTGGGTCGCGACCCCTTTGGGGGTCGAACGACCCTTTCACAGGGGTCGCCTAAGACCATCGGAAAACACATATATAATTACATATTGTTTTTGTGATTAATCACTATGCTTTAATTATGTTCAATTTGTAACAATGAAATTGGGGGTCACCACAACATGAGGAACTGTATTAAAGGGTCACGGCATTAGGAAGGTTGAGAACCACTGCAATACACCAAGATTGCGGGTTTGATCCCAGGCCACATACAAGAAGCAACCAATGAATGTAGAAATAAGTTGAACAACAAATCTCTCTCTCTCTCACTCTCTCTCTCTCCAATAATTTTTTTTTTTTTCATTAAAATGCCAAACAAAATACTCATTGCTAACCTTCTACTTAATCTCCTTTCCCAAGCCTGGTCCTTCCTCCTCCCCAGGGGCTGTATATCCGGGACTCTCTGGCTTGCGCTCACTTCAGGCACCCTCCCCTGCTCTGCCCTCAGGCCTGGGTGCCTCCTGCTCTGGCTGCCTGGGAAAGGTGAAAAGCTGCAGAATTAGACTTGCTGGGTCTGCACTCTACCAACTCTCCTCCCTACCTGGGCAGGGGAAGCCCTGACCAGAACCCAACTGTGCCTTGTCTAACTCACCCCTCTCACCTGGACTGCTCAGCTCCCCCAGGGCCTCATAATCCTGGGAGGGGCTGGGTTTGGTTTCAACATGCCCCAGTGAGAATCCCAGGCTGTGAAGACACAGTAACAGCTCAGAGCAGGCCACAGGCACTGCCTGCTCTCTGCCCACTCCTCACCCTGATTCTAGCCCCACCCACTGAGTCAGACACAGGAAGGGCAGGAAGTAGGGGGAGACAACAGAAGTGGGTCTCCATGGGTCTCCATGCACTTAGCAAACATTTACTGACCACTCCTCTGGGGAATAAAGTGGCAAACAAAACTACAACACCCACCACTACCAGACACCCCAGCTGAGGTGGGTATGGCCGGGGTAGGGCTGTAATGAGGAGACACTGTTTCCCCTCTGCATAGGGTTCTTTGACGAGAAAGAGGAATTCCAGCTGCCATTCCCCACGCTATCCTGACCCTGCACACCCCACCAGCAGGGCTGCATTATGACTTTTGTGGGTCCCAGGCCCCGTTGTCTTCCTGGGCCTCCTCCTCCATTAAAAAATAAATTAAAAATTATATTTAAAATAATTATATTGGTGTAAAGCAGAGGTGAGGAACATTTTTTTCTGCCAAGGGCCATTTGGATATTTATAACATCATTCGACAGCCATACAAAATTATCAACTTAAAAATCAGCCTGCTATATTTGGTCAAACATTTAAATAACTCACCCCTAATGCCTCGGCAGGGCTGGACCAAATGATTCTGCAGGCCTTATACAGCCTGTGGGCCAGATGTTCCCCACCCCTGGTATAAAGAATATAATCCAGGCTGGATATGTCATTACATATTATTATTATACTAATTCTCTTTTATGATTTTATTTTATGATTTTTTTCTTGTCTTCTGATTTTAAAAGAAACGAAAACATTTCCATGGATTCCCCAAATACATGGGCCTTGTGCACTGTGCCTGCTGTGCCTAACGGATAAGTCAGCCCTACCTCCAGGCTCCCTCACCTTTGACACAGAGCTGTGTGAAGCGGAGCTCGCTGTCATGGTCCCGCAGCATGAAGTGGAAGTCCTCCCATGTCAGCTCCTCCTTGTCCTGGAAGCCCGACTCCCGGAACATGGACTCCACCACCTCCGCCAGCTGGGCCTTGGACAGGCAGTTGTTGGAGATCTCGATGAAGGACCTGGGGGTTGGGCGCGGGGAGCTATCAGGCCCTGACAAGGGGCCTGGGGCCTAGACACAAGGGCCCACTGGCCATCCCACCAGGCAGGCCTTCAGAGCCCACATGGAAAGACCCCGATGGGCCAAATCCCAAGCCCCCTCTTAGCTCTAACAGTCTCTGGCTCTGTGGGTGAGAAGGTGGGGGCCCCCTGCTCTTTACCCTCCTGCTTCTTCCTTCATGTCCCACCCTTCCCCCTGCGGTCCCTGCTCTGGCCCACTCTCCTAGCTGTCCCATTGGACCAACCTCAGCATCCTGATGAACTCGTCCTTGGAAATGAGACCATTCTCATCAAAGTCGTACATGCGGAACATAAGGCGAGACTTCTCCTCAGGGGAGCCTGGGAGGAGGAGGAACCTATGAGCGGCCCAGACCTCCTGCCTAAACCCAGGCTGGCCGGGAGGGGCCTTACACTAGTGTGACCCACTGCTGGACACAGTGAGGGGTGCTCTGCTTCCTGACTCTATCGGGGCGCTCCCAGATGTCTGCCATGGCTAGAGACCTGACCCCAGTGCTTCCCCATCTCCAGCAGGTCAGCTACACCCCAGCCTCAGGCTCCAGCCCCTTCCATCTTCTCCTGTCTGGGCAATCACTCCCTCCTCCACTACCTTTCATGAAGACCACCAGGATGTCCAGGAACTCCCGGAAGGACAGGTAGCCATTGCCGTCTTTGTCGGCCAGAGAGAACATGGACTCCACAAACATGTCCTGGGGCTTGAGGCCCAGGGACTCGGCAAACTCGACCCTGCTGAGCTCACACGTCAGGGCCTCCTGAACCTTCTGAGATGAGTCCAGGGGCAGGGTCCCTGCGTCTGCCTGGTCGATGTCCAGCACCTGCACTTGGGCAGCAGCAGAGGGAGGGAGAGAAGGAGACAGGGATTCCTTGACTTGAAGGCCAGTTGAGCCACCTTTTAAGGTACCTGCCCAGCACCCCCTCCCCTAAGCACTACCCCATAAGCCCTGTGGGTGGCCCCTGTGGCCATTTATTCTACAGAACGTTGGCCCCGTGCATTAGCTGACTGGACCAGGGATGCCCACTTGAGCCACGCAGGGGACCTGGAATTGGGACTGGGAGGTCCTAGGTCTGTCTTGCCTGAGCACAAGGAAACTCAGAAGTCGTGGACCACCCTGTTCCTCCAAGTGCTCAGAGACACAGAGACAGAGCGAAGCAGCAGCACAGAGGAGAGGAGGCAGCCTCCGAGGCAGCCTTGTTTGCTGACAGCTTTCCCTTCCCTGGTCCTTTCCAGGCCAGGCGACAGCCCTCCCTTTGGGGTTCCTGAGACACTGCTATATCCTGAGTCAACTGAGCCTTCATCAGTGCTGGCTTGAGCGGGTTGCTTTTACATCCAGAGTTTTGACTGAGAGAAAAGCTCAACTGGGTTGAGAAAAAGCTGGGCTTGGGGAGGGGAAATTCTCATCATGAGCCATCTTCACCCCCCCCAAGGGGCTGCCCAGCATAAGGAGAACAGACGGTTAGGGAAGCAAGCAGCCTGCAAACCACAACACCTGTTGTTCCTGCCTGTCAACTAGAAGCCCCTACTTCAAGCCTGGCTGTGATTTCATGAGGTAAACCTTGCTGCTGGAAACAAGGTGCTTTAGCGGAAAGAGCCTGGGGCTAGAGGCAAGAGACCCAGGTTCATGTCCCAACGGTGCCACTGTCTCACTGTGTGGCCTCAGGCAAGTCTGTTCAGTTGTCGGCATTCGTTTCCTCACCTGCCGGACCTATCTCACAGGGTTACTGTGAGAATCAACAAGAGAGGCTGTATGAAAAATATCTGAAAGCTGAAAACACTGAAAGGGTTGGCAGCTACCCCAGGAAACAGTAGCACACCCTCACCTCCCAACACAGGGAGTTCTCTTTCACAGCCCTGGCGGATCCTGAACTGAGTGGAGGTGCCTGCCCGGGCCCTGGCAATGAGTCACCCCAGCAGGGGGACCCTCTGTTCTAGTACATACTCAAGTTCAACTTGTTTGAAGAGTACGTGGTGTACACAGCTAATGACCATTACATGGTAGCTTCCCTCATGGGTCCTTTCTGCAGCTAGCCAACCCTGCTCCTTCTCAAACACTGATTTTTTTGCCCTTCTACCGGGTATCTCCTTTCTTCTTTTTTTGGTTAATCCTCACCTGAGGATATTTTCCCATTGATTTTTTTTTAAAATATATTTTATTGATTTTTTACAGAGAGGAAGGGAGAGAGAGGTAGAGAGTTAGAAACATCGATGAGAGAGAAACATCGACCAGCTGCCTCCTGCACATCTCCCACTGGGGATGTGCCCACAACCCAGGTACATGCCCTTGACCGGAATCGAACCTGGGACCTTTCAGTCCGCAGGCCGACGCTCTATCCACTGAGCCAAACCCTAAGGATATTTTCCCATTGATTTTTAGAGAGAATGGAAGGGAGAGGGAGAGGGAGAGAGAAACATCGATGTGAGCCCCTTTCTTCTGAGCCAAAACTTTTCCAACTTTGAGTCCTTGCCAAATCTCACCTCCACCATGACTTTATACCTGCCTGAAGCTTCAACTACCATTTCTGAACTCCTAGACCACTTTTTTCCTGGGTCACTTTTATAGCTGTCATTCTTTGCCAATTATCTTCCTCTCTGTGTGCATCCTATCTTCCCATTGGGATGATAAATGCCTTCAGTGGGCGCCCATGCTGTATTATATCTCCCAACCTTCTCCTCTCCATTGTTCTGCTCAGGCTGCCTTTATTTTCATGCCAGATATGGGTCCAAGTCCTTGCATTTCTCTTCCTATCTTATTTCCCCACAACCTCTCAGTGGCTCTCAGATGTCTACAAGGTAGGCACTAATACCCTCTTTAGGCCTCTGGCAGCTACACTCCTCCAGGGAGGAGTGGCTAAGGGCTCTCACTGCCCCGCAAAGCCCATCTCACCCCAGATTTCTGCAGCCTTTAGGTGAGGGCAGAGAACTTGGGCAGCCCTGAGGAGAGATATCGACACATGCAGATGAGCCCCTTCCCAGGAAATGCCTCTCTGAAGTCTCACAGGTGGGTGGGATTGGAATGGGGCTGGCGCATCTCCTTACAGTAAGGTCAGGTGACTTGGCCAAAATCACAGTCAAGTTGACTCTTGGCTGTGATTTCAGGGTTTCTGACTTGCCCTGGAGTCACCCCATGGCCTTACACAGGTAAGGGCACCACCATAGACAGACGTGCAAGAACAGATCTGATCCCACATACACACCTGGGAGAAAAGGTGCCTGAAAAAGGTCTCCAGGAGGAGGCTCCGCTGCTCCCGCGTCACGGCTGCCCTCAGCAGCTCCTGCTCCCGCATCTCCCACTCCTGGAAGCTCAGCCCACTTTCCTTCAGAGCCACCCGAAGGTTTTCCACCAGTGCCTGCCGCTCTTCCTCCAGGTTAAACAGCAGCACCTACGGAGGCAGCAGGAGGGAGAGCAACCATTTGTCAAGGCCTTTTAGGTCTAGGACAACGGTTCTCAACCTGTGGGTCGCGACCCCTTTGGGGGTCGAACGACCCTTTCACAGGGGTCACCTAAGACCATCGGCAAACACACATATAATTACATATTGTTTTTGTGATTAATCACTATGCTTTAATTATGTTCAATTTGTAACAATGAAATTGGGGGTCACCACAACATGAGGAACTGTATTAAAGGGTCGCGGCATTAGGAAGGTTGAGAACCACTGGTCTAGGAGCTTTATATGAATTTTGTTGGGGCCACTGGAAAGAGAGCCCTTGCAAAAGACACTGTTATTTCCTGGGCTCAGGGGTTAAGTGGTTTTCTTCTATGTGCAGAGGTAGCATTCAAAGTCACATACATGTATGAAGCATTCTTCCCTCCGTGTTCCATACTGGAGAAGGGGAAGGCAGGGAGGCCAGAGGATTGAGGGGACCATGAGCCAGACACTCAGAGCTGAAGATCAGCCTCTGATGGACTCCCCTCCGAAACCTTTAACAAATCACTCCAGCCTGAAATCAGGGGTCAGGGAGGAGCACCCAGCTTCTTCCAAGGAATCCCAGCCGGGACCTGCCACAGAGGCCTTAGAAAGGGAGGGGCAGACTGCCTGCAGGAGGAATAGGGGACTGTGGAGATCATATCCAGCAGGTCCAGAGCAGGACAGATGTGCTCAAGTTTCTCTCCCTATCAGGTACTACAGCCAGTAACCAGAAGCCAGAAACCCTGTGTGGCCCAGTGCTCCTTTCCCTCCACCTGGCTGGCCGTGTCTGTGGACGAGGAGCCAGGGGCCAGCGGGGCCATACCAGGTCATACTCCTTGGGGATCTTGAGCAGCAGGGTACGGTGTCCATGGTTGTTGGAAAGGATGAGGTTGACCTGCTGCAGGGGCCGCAGCTGGATGATGCGGAGCACAGAGAGCCTGCCGTCCAGGACACGGACCTGCCCGGGTTGCAGGTGCACAAGCACAGGCCGGCAGGGCTCCTTGCGGCCCTGCCATTCCAACGCTGGGGAGAGACGGGGCTGGGTCAGCTGGGGCCTCCGGGCCTGCCCTGCTGGAGGCACACCCAAAGGAAGAAGGCCAGCTCAGAGCTGGGGTTAGATCAAGGCCTCCACAGCTCCTTGCCTCTTCTTGGGTCCTGAGGGACACCCCCTCCCCAATAGTCCCATGAGAAGAATAACTACCATTTCCTGAGTGATTACCATGTGCCCAACACGGCATCAAGTACTTTGCATGAACGAATTCATTTAGTCTTCATAAATCGATAAGGTAAGTGCTATTATTATTCCTACTTTACAGATAATGAAAAGTTTAGAAAACTTAAAGATCTGCCTAAGGCCCAGCTGGTGGGATCAAGATTCCAATCCTCAGTCAGTCTGACTCTAGACCTTCATTAATTACTTCTCTGTTGGCTGAAATTCCAGTGTAAGATGCACAAAGCAGCAGTTCTTGGGAATTTGTGAGTCACAGAAACCCTGTAAAATGTAGTCCAGGTTCTGTGACTCCTCCCCATGAATCTATCTCATTTCCTCTGGGACCTTCAGGAGGAACTACAGAGGTGGGAGGACTCCAGGACCAACTTCCACCCAATGCCCCTGTGGCCCTCCCCCCTGCCCGGCTGCCAGGAGGCCTAGAAAAAGGAGGCCTTTCCTTAGGCTGCTGAGGTGGAGGAAGGGGCTGTCGCCCTGAGTCAAGTCCTCCTTCTCACCACCATGGCCAGCCCCAGGCTTACCTTCCACGCCCTCCACGAACTTCTCAGACTTGATGCTTTGGCAGTTCTGGCCTTGGAGCTTCTTGAAATTTCTCTTCCGGAGCCGGGCAACAATCCAGGCAACAAGCAGGCTCACTGGCAGGGCAGAGGCAGTAGGATGCTCAGAGGGAGGTCTGGGGAGATCAGTGGCTCCTTTGCCAAGACCCCTGCTTTCCCCAAGTCCTAGATCTATCCATTCTCAAATTATAAAGCTGCCTTCAGAGAGGCGGGGAGCTGCTTTGCATCCTATGGGGAGTTTGGGTAGCATCTAAGATGCCTGTGCAGGCTCCTCCTCTGCTTCCAGCACTCAGGTCCTCTCCCAGCTAGAGCTGGACCCACTCCGCCAGGCTGCTGGTCCACCCACACACAAGTCCAAAGCCTCTGCCCCAGCAACTACATCCCAGCTCTGGTTCTCCAGCAGGGCATTGCCTCTGACAGGCCCAGGCTCCTGCAAATAGCTGTGGATTGTGGATTCCTGGGACGCCTGACCAATCTGGGCCCTGAGAACAGGGGGGCAATTCTCCCTGGTGCCAACTTATCTGCAGGTCAGACACCTCTTGTGTCTCCTCCTGCTCTGATGTTTTTGTCATCTGCCCAGAGGAACATGGCTTGTTGCCACAGATGGAACCAACCCTACTCCCAACTTGCATCTTTTACCCAACCCCACCCTGCCCATCACTGTTACCCAGGGGGAAGCAGCAGAGGGTCCCAATGGTGACCCCGAAGCCAAATCCACTGCCCTTGAAGTAGTCCCGCATGACAGGGGGAACACAGGCTGGCAGGCCCTCCGTGCTGAGTTGTCCTGGCTGTGGGCAGGGGTCTCCTGGGGAGGCAGAGAAAGCTAGAGTCCTGGGGGCTCAGGCACAGCATCACTGAGGCGGTTAGGGTGGCAGAAAGGGGGAATGGTGGTGGCTCTGGGTACCAGAGGGGAGGAGGCTGCTTACCCCTGCCATTGTCCCAAGAATGTGGTGTTTTTCTACTTGGGTAACAAGTGGGGTCCAAAATGAACCTCAACCTCTATCTTTCCCTCCTATGCACGTGTGTACACACACACACACACACACACACACACACACATACACACAGAACCCTTCTGTTGTTACTGCTGTGGGGTTGGGATGCCCTCACTACACTCAGCCCTCCTAGTGTTCCACCCACCCCCAGCCCCATCCCAGCTGAATGTGTCTCCTTACCAGGACTCTCTGAGTCTCAGCCCTGCCCCCACTTGGCACCTGCAGTTGTGCAGAGGGGAACCTACATAGCTGTATGTGGCTACCTTGGTGCCCAGATCCAAAGTTCCCAAGGGCACAACCATAGTTCACTCCCCCCTTGGAGTCTACTGTCCAGTCACACTGACCCAAACGCACAACTGAGGAGGAAAGAAACTCCAGACCCCAAACCCCTGCAAGCACCCCTTGGCCACTCACCCACATGCCAGAAAAAGACATTGGGTTGCAGGGCACTGGGGTCCACGTTGGTGACAGCCACTAGAACATCCCAGAGGGATGTGTTTCTGATCTCTGCGATCTCTTCCTCAGAGAAGAGTCTGGGGGTGAGAGAGGTGGGGTGTTCTCAGAGTGGGAGAGAGATGCAGGCCCCAGGCCCAGGGATCCAGATGAGGAAAGAGCCCCAGAGGGACTGGGGAGGGGGCAGTGCCAGCTGGGAGTCAAGGGCCCATGGGGGCTGCTTATAGGCAGAGGGTCTGGAGTCTGAGGTGGGAACCCAGGCAGGCCTTACCCATTCCTGGTGTTCTCAAACCAGTAACGGTCACCATCCCGCAGACGCACAAACTGGTCGAGGACTATGGTGCTGAAGAGGGGCCCGGGGTTCCCGTGGCTCTCTAGGAGCCCCCCAGGGAGCAACTCCAGCAGGGACAGGTCCTGGTTGTACAGAGCAGCGGTGGCTTCCAGCACCTGGGGCAAGAAGGGACAGGAGTGAGTGTAAGGACCTCGCATCACCCTCAGGCAAAGAGATGGTTCCCAGGGATCAGCCTTAGGGATAATAATAAATGACAGTAACAGTAAATCACTTATTATGCCCCAGGCACTGCTCTGAGTGCTTTGCATAAGTTCACTCATTATGGGAATCCTCTCACAGATTCAGCTGCCTATTTTACAAAGTTGGAATAGAATAGGCAGCCAATCCCCTATGTAACTTATTCTTGGAAAGGTATACAAGTTCAAGAATCAAATCAGTGCAAATGTTAAATGGTAGAATGATGTGTTAGAAAAGGTTTCCATTTTTTAGATCTAAAGAAGTGTTTAAAAAATCAAATCCCTACGTATACATTGTATTTTAAAGACAGCCTTCAACAATATATGGGCAGCATAGTCTACCTCACCTCTACTTTAGTTCTTTTCTTCACAGTGTAAATAAGCACTTGACCAGTTTAATCCCAATGAGGTGCAATTGAAGCTAAAGATGTGCTACTTTGGGTATGCCCGCTGATTCTTATCTTGATGTTGATTTTATAAAGTTCACAAGCCCCACACACGTATCACGTCTTTGTTGGTCTTTCAATTCTCTATTTTCCAACAATTTTATAAAATAGTAAGGGCAAAGGCAATAACACTGTCATCAATTATAGAAACCCCGTTGTACCAAGATGTTAAGGAGCTAAAACTAGTCTGTTGGCGGGTGATAGCGTAGGGTGTGAGAGCTGACTCCCCTAAGGCAGCTTGAATACCAGTGCGCAAAGGCAGGACTTGTTCCTGAGTCAATAACTTTCTTTACACACCCAGGGAATCAGGGAAGAGTAAATGAAGTAACGTCTACTAAGTGCTTGGCATGCAATAGATGCCCAACAAACATTTGCTGGATCTGCACAGCTGCAGAGCCTAAAGCCAACTCCTGCTGGTCTGGTCACCTACAGCCTGGTGTGTGATACTGGGAAAAGCAAGGTGGGTGAGCCCTGCCCCTCTCAGCAGGTGCTTGTCTCTGGTACCCGGGTCTCACTGCCCATCTTCTGTGTCTCAGGCCAGTGTTCCCATGGCCCTCCCACCCTGCCCTCTGGGTCCCGACCACTCCTCACGGTGCCATGACTCTGGGAGAGTGCAGGGTTGATGTCCTGCCATCTGGTAATGGGAGGCAGGCCCAGTGCTTCCCTGGCCTTGGTGTAAGAGGGCAGGCCCAGGTCCCGGCCCCGCTGCAGGCTGCTGGCCACGTGGTCAGTGCGGGAGTACTTCAGTGGCCCGGGCCAGAAATCTGTGAATTTGACAGCAGAGAGTCTCAGAGAGCTCAGCAACACCAAAGCTCCTCCGGCCCATGCCCCAGGCTTCCACCAGCCCCATGGGACGTAAGCTGTACAGAGGGAGCTGTGGCCATTAGGTCAGAAGCTCTCTCAGCAGTGAGACAGCGCAGGTTCCCAGCCCTGGATACCCCGCCCTGCTTGGACCTCCTCCCAGGGGCCAGGGGTGCACAGCCTACAGGCCAGTCTTGGCCTCACCTCGCACATCCTCAACCACCACATGGTCTTCTTGTTCAGCAATCTGGGAGGCCATGCCCAGTAGCAGCGCATCTACATCTTCAGCTCTTTGTAGGTTTGGGTGCTATGGGAGTGAGGAGAGGAGACGAGTGTGGCTAAGGGGGCCAGAATTTGGGCAGCCAGACTCCCTCCACCTATAGTTTACGTTCTCTATTCAGTCCTGCTGTTCACTCCCAAACTGGTGGGCCATTCCTCTTCCACTGGTTGATTCACCACTCACAGTGAGTGATGTCCTCATCCAAAGCCCTTGACCAGACCTTTCAGGGAGGAAGGTCTCCATGAGCACAAGGGACCAAACACTTGATTTCTTCTATTTCATTTTGTTTATTTATTCATTATTTCTTCTATTTTTAGAAACAGACTTGAGATCATGGTTGACAGAGACACTAGAATATATAGGTCTTGGTTCTTGTTTTGTTTGGTAACCAGCTGTGTGACTGTGGACAAGTGATAGGATCTCTCTGAATTCAGTGTCCTCCCCTTACTAAAAAGGGCATTATAACTTTAAAAATAATGAAATAAAATTAATAAAGTAATAAAAAGGGATTAGGAGGACACTGAGGTCTCTAAACTCAGCCCCATGCCTCTGATCCTATGCCTTCCTCTTCTCTCTTTTCCTCCCTCCTCACTTCCCTCTTATGAACTCTGAGTTTGCTTTAAATTAATGATCAATGCTCTTGACCCACACCGACCTGGTTTGGGTGGACAGACTATCCCTGGTAATCTCTCAGAATCCCTCCCTTCTCCTTGCCTCCAACCCACAGAAACATATTCATTTGCTGCCCTAGGTAAGTCTAACTGGAGAGTTTCTTTGGGGGCTGGGATGACTGGGGTACTCCAAGGCTTACAGGGGACTCAGAGCTGTCAAGGGAGAAGAAAAACCTTGAGGAAGCAATAAATGTAGAGCCACACTTGCACAGTCCTGAGGTGAGAATAGAGGGTTGACTTTTGACCATGTACAGCTACCCGGTCATCTCAGACACTGGTAGGAGAGATGGCTTTGGTCCCCAGGCTGCCTCCTCCACCCCAGCCCATCCCAGTTGCTGGCTGTCTCAGCCCTACTGCCCACCTTCACCACATACCCTAATACATGTGTATGTGTGTGTGCACGTGCGCACACACACACACACAAACACACACAATACACATACCCACCCACATATATGTCCCCAGCTCTGACCTCTCGGCTCCAATAGCTGTTGCAGACCCGGAGAGCTCTGGAGACGCTTGAATTCCGATTGATGACCCTCTGGAAGTGGCAGCTGGCATTTCTGAAATGCAAGGAGCAGGGGAGTGGTGACTGAGACCCCAGGGTCCTAATGTCAGGCATCAGCTCTGGTCTCTCAGGCTGTATCGAGGGGCCAGGCCATGGTTTCCCTGAGGTGGTATGTGTTCAGGGAAGGTTCTGAACAATCTGATTTTGGGGAGGTCTCTCTCCCACATCAGACCAAATATCTAAAAATGCACCCATAGAGTTTGCTCATACTCTCTTTCTCTTTCCACATGTACATAGACATTTTGAACGAATTTGTAATTGTTCTTTTGAAATTACTTGTCTAAGCCCTATCCAGGTGGCTCAGTTGGTTGTAGTGCCTTCCTATACACCAGAAGGTTGTGGGTTTGAAATTACTTGTCTATGAATAACTCAATTGCTATGATTCCTTGGCCATCATCAGGCATATCCAGAAATTGTTCCAACCCTGGCCCAGTAGCTCAGTTGGTTAGAGCATCATCCTGATATGCTGAGGTTGTGAGTTTGATTCCCGGTCAGGGCACATAAAAGGAACAATCAGCGAATGCATAAATAAGTGGAACAACAGAAATTGTTCCAGAAAAAATTTTTTTTTTGAAATTATAATGCAGATCTGCTCCTGTTTGGTGGCTGATGCGGTGGCCCAGGGGGCTTTGCCGATGCCAGCGTGAGCTAGTCAGGCTTAGCCAGGGCGATCCTAGGGGCGCCGTCTCAGCATCCGGGCCCCTCCCTGCCCAGGCCGGCGTCCCTCCCCTCTGAGCGGGTTCCCGTGGGCGGCCTGCCAGGCCGTGACGACCCTGGAGCCTTCATGTGGCCCCAACCTCAGCCCCTGTGCTCACAACCACCTTTGTCGCAGCCACAGGCCCCTTGTCTCCTCAGAGGTGACCTCGCCCAGGGCGCAGGCTGCCTCTGCTGGTGGAAGCCGGTTGCTGAGGGTTGGAAATACACAGACATTTTTAATGGAAGCAAAATGGGGCAATGGAGAAACCAAGATGATGGCATAGGTAAACACCGGAAATTGCTGCCTTGCACAACCACTTCAAAAATACAACTAAAAGACAAAATGGACAGCATCCAGAACCACAGGAAGGCTGGCTGAGTGGAAATTCTACAACTAGAAGGAAAGAGAAAAGCACACTGAGACTCAGAGGAGGTGCAGAAGTAAAGTGCAGAGGGATGGAGGCGCATGTGGAAAGGGCTGGCAACTGAGGACACGGTTGTCTTTTTCAATCGGGAGGGAGTCTCAAGCTCCCAACTGCTCTGAACTCTAGTTCCGGGAGAGTCTCTGGGGAGAAACTGGACTGTCTGGCATCGGGCAGAACTCGAGGGTGGCTTTCTCTCAGAGGTGCCTGCAGCAATTACCATGGGACACTGAGACCCTGGGCCTCTTAGGGCAGGGCTGAGGATCAGCCATAGCTGTTTGCTCTCTCCACCTTGTTGATTCCCTGAGACCCCGCCCAACTCAAGCTGTGCTCAGAGGCTTTTGCATATGAAAGGCCTGGCCCTTTGCAATCTGAAAATTACCTAACAAACTGCAGCTGGGTCAGAGAGACCCAGAACATCCAGAAGAAGACCCAAGGCCCCACAGCAGCTTGCATTGCTTCACAGCTGGGCCTCATCTAGGCACCTCCAAACCCCAAACCAAGAAGAGGAATCAGCAGATCTCTCCATAGCTCCTGCTGGGTAGCCTCAGGCAGGGGCTAAATTAGCACCTCCTTAGAGATCCAAGAGCCAGTGTACCCAGTGGTCAGAGTGGGACCATCCAGATCACAACTCCTCAGATCCATAAGGGACACACTCAGGGGGCAGACTCAGTGAGCACCAAAGCCCCACTGAAGCAAGTCTTGCCCCAGAAGGGTGTCTCCAGCACAGAAGTTCTCCCACCATAGACACAGCTGATTCTCACAGCCAATTGGCCTGGAGGTTAATTCCTCCCAGTGATACCTACAACAATCAAGGCTTAACTACAACAAGACTGTGCACAAAGCCCACAAGGGGGTGCACCAAGAGTGTCCACCTCAGGTAACTGGGGAGGCTGAGCCACTGGGCCCTATAGGACACTTAGCACAGAAAGCCACTCTATCAACACAGGGAAGCATAAAAAATGCAGAGACAAAGAAACAGGTCACAAATGACAGAAATGGAGGAAAGCAAACTACAGGATATAGAGTTCAAAACCACACTTACAAGGTTTTTCAAGAATTTTCTAGAAACTGCTGATAAATTGAGTGAAACCCTCAAGAAATCTAGTGAGACTCTCGAGGTTATGAAAAAGGACCAACTGGAAATTAAGCATACACTGACTGCAATAAAGAATATTATACAGAGTTCCAACAGCAGACTAGAGGATCTCAAGAATCAAGAGCCTCCTGAGCTACTTAATCAAACCTTGGAGTACTTAATGATACCACGAGCTAGTGAGCCTTCGAGCTGAGGAGTGTTAATGATACCACGAGCTAGTGAGCCTTCGAGCTGAGGAGTGAGCCTGCGAGCTGAGTGAGCCTGCGAGCGAGATCAAGATCTTTACATACATTCTCCCGGGTTTCAATCCTACTCAACTACATGCACCTGAACTCTATCAAGCCCACATCACTCAGGCACATGGGGCCATGTGTTCGGACCATAGGTTCAAGCTCACAACTACAGCTGTTGGCTATAATTGTGCTGGGAGGGCCCTGCCCTCCAAGCTGGGACTTGCACGTGGCAATGAGAGGAGTGTGCCCTCTCATCAGTCCAAGGCTTGAACCTGTCCAAAACACCGTAGCGGCTACCCACAATAACGTTTTAATTCTGTTTCTTTGTTACTAATGTTGTGGCCCCACCCCATAACAAAGAAACAAAGGAAAATTTCCCCATGGAATTTCTGAATAGTATTACTCCTTAGGGAATGCCGTGTCATAAATTAAAATTGAAAGTGGGTGCAATCATCATGCTATTGAGAAATCTCAATAGTAAATGGGGTCTTTGTAATGGTACCAGATTTATTATCAAAAGATTATGACCTAACATTATCGAAGCTGAAATATTAACAGGATCTTCAGAGGGAGAAGCTGTTCTGATTTTAAGAATTAATTTGTCCCCATCTGACACTGGCCTCCCATTTAAATTGATTCGACGACGGTTTCCCGTGACGCCAGCATTTGTGATGACTATTAATAAATCACAAGGACAAACTCTAGACAGAGTAGGCTTATTCCTACCTGAACCCGTTTTTGCACATGGTCAGTTATATGTTGCTTTCTCTCGAGTTTGAAGAGCATGTGATGTTACAGTTAAAGTTCTAAGTACTTCATCACAAGGGAAATTAGCCAAGCACTCTGAAAGTATTTTCACTCTTAATGTGGTGTACAGGGAGATATTAGAATAAGTTTAATCCCTTTATCAGTCATTGTTTGCATCACTGTTGTTTTTATATCATGTTTTTGTTGTTTTCATTATCATGTTTTTGTCGTTTTTATATCATGCCTCTGTTGTTGTTATATCCTTTTGTTACTGTTATTTATTAATAAATTTATATATTATTTTCAAAAAAATTATAATGCAATTGTAAAAAAAATAAACTGATATGCTTTGCTTTGTATACATTTAATTAATTAATTGTTTTTAGTTAAAGTCCCCTTTTTATTATTTTGGAGCCTATATTTTCTTCAGCTCTCACACATTTTAAAAAATACATATTTTTATTGATTTCAGGGAGGAAAGGAGAGGGAGAGAGATAGAAACATCAATAATGAGAGAGAATCATTGATTGGCTGCCTTCTGCACACCCCACACTGGGGATTGAGCCCACAACCCAGGCATGTGCCCTGATTGGGAATCGAACCGTGACCTCCTGGTTCATAGCTCAACCACTCAGCCACACTGGTCAGGTTCACATTTTTATTATAATTTCTCCAAAAGGTTTATAAGCGCCAAGTTCTGTATTTACAGCTAAAAGTGCCCCAGGGTAGTGTCAAGTTCAGCACAGCAGGCTTTGTGACTCAGCCTCTGAGCCTCAATTAGCCAGTCTTAAACTGGAGAATGAAGAGCTACACCAGTTGCAGGAATATGGACCTAAAGTGCTTAAACACCACAATAATGTATCTTTTTAAACAATTGTTTTTATTCTTCCCCTCCTTGTTCACTGTTCCCTGATAATCCTGTCCTGAAGACTCAAGAGGGCAATTTTCTCAATTGACAATCCCACCCCCACCTGCCGCCCCCTCACCTCCCAACACACACTTGAGCCCTCCTTTACCTCATGTAGACGCCAGGGGGCACCATGGTGGAGAGGAACTGTTCAGAGGCTGCCAGGAACTCTGGAGAGATGCTGGGGTCCAGGAAAGGGCGGTACCCTGCCCCACGGGAGGAATAGGAGAAATAAACTCCTGAACCCTCCATCCTCCCATAACAGGCATCCACCTGTCTTCTTTCCGCCTATGGATCCTAACCACAACCTCCCTCAACACAGGTGCCCCCCATGCCCTCACCTGTATATTCTGGGGGTGTTTGCTGCAGGAAGCTGGGCAGCCACTCATACAGAGCAATGTTCTGAGGGTCAAGAGAGAGGAAAGGTGGGGCGAAGGCTCCAGCTGCCAGGCCAGGAGGGTCTGAGCCAGGGGAGGCTTAAGTGGGAGAGGACCACCAGGCAGGGGCAGTCATGGGAAAGGCAACTCAAGTGGGAGAGGAGCTGAGCCTCTCCCACAAGGAACAAGGGATTGGGGGGGGAGGCAGCTAAATCTCTTGTGTAAGTGGCACTTAGCCTCTCTGTCATCCCTAGACTTTAGCTCTCCACGTGAGCAGGGGGTCCTGAGAGCGAGGGAAGGCGGGTCACCAGCTGTCCCAGTAAAGGGTGTTTCTGGGTGGCCGGTGTCCAAGGATGGAGGGCTCTGCAGGGGAGCAGAGTCCCCGTGGACCAGGGCAGGAGGGTGGGGCGGGAGGGCCGTGGCACTGACCTGGTAGGTGGCAATGACCCTCTTGCGCGCGTGCTGGAACAGCTCCTCGTCCCCCCAGCGCGGGTGCTCGAGGGCCAGCCGCTGCGCGCACAGGTTGTGGTAGCGGAACCAGAGCAGGCCCAGCGCCTGCAGGAAGGGCTCGCGGTTCCCTCGCTCGGCCCCGAAGGCTGCATCCGCCAGGGGGACGCAGGAGGAGAGGAGCGGGTGTGACCCAGGGGAGCGCCACCTCGCAGACCCCAGCCCGCCCCGCCCTCCCGCCCGCCCTGGCGCCCCGCGGCCTCACCATACAGCCCCCGGGCCCCGCGCTGTCCCGTGGCGGGGTCGGGTGCGGTCCACATGAGCAGGGGCTCCTGCGCATCCCGGGGGAAGGCGTGGTCGGCCCCCGACGCCAGCTGCCCCCCAGAAAAGCTCCGCAGCGCGTCGCTCCAGGAGTGCGAGGAGCCATAGATGGCGCTGCCGTCCAGCCAGCCCGTCACCTCGTTGGTCTGACAGGTGAGCAAGGGGGTAGTCGAGGCGGGTAAGGGGGGCCCAGGGCCAGGGCCTCTCCGCACACGACCCTGCCAGACCCGGAGCCCAGAGCCCCACCCGCCTGGGATCCAGCTCCTGCCTGGCCACCTGCCCATCTCACCAGGTCCCGGGGGTTGCTGGGGCTCTGTCCGGTCTTGGGGTCCCAGCGGCTCCTCTGGAAGGGCAGCACCACGTCCCCGCGCCGGTCGGGGTCGAACACCGGGTCCCCGAGTGGGATGTGGATGTTGAGGAACTCGGCGGGGCAGCCGGGTCTCTCTATGCTCACCAGGTCCGAGAGCACGTGGTAGCCTGCGCCAAAGGGGAGGGGCGCTAGGGCCAGGGAAGCCCACTCTCCTTTCTCCCCCAGGTAGCTAGTTCCCCCACCCCCATCCCCTCTCCTAGCTGCAAAAGACTCAACAGCCATATGGGGCAAGTCCCGGCCTTGACCTCACCCATTCCTTCCCAAAGCTTTGTTACACCCTGGTCCAAACTGTTTTCATTGACAGTTTGGCCCTCTCCTTGGTAACTGGGAGGTGCCCAGTGAGTGTGCCTGGCAGCATGGGTTCCAACACATCGCTGGGAGCAGCCCGCCCAGAGGGCCCGCCAGCCCTGGTGGCCTGGTGGACACTGAGAAGCAGGTGTAGGCATTTGGAATAACTAGCAGGAGCCCGGCATTCCTGCTGTGGGCCAACAAACAAACCCGTCACTAGGCCCTAGTGACCCCATTTCGACACCCGCCAGCCCTCCTGCCAGGATAGGAACCCTGTACTGCGCCTGTCTTAGGAGCCACAGAGGCAAAGAGTGAGAAGAGCATCCCACCAAGAGTCCCCACCAGATTATTTTCATGCTCCTGCTTCTACCCCCACCCCCGTCAACAGCTCAACTTGGGGCACATTTATTCCTCTTCTAACCAGACTTTAACCCTCTGCTCCCACCCCTACCCCACCTCATTGCCAGCCCCTCCATCTCTCTCCCCATCTCTCTCCAACATTTCTCTCCCTCATTCTCTTAGTCACCCTCAGACACAGAGGTGTCTAGCTGATCCCCTTGGCCTCTATCCCCTACAGGTTGAGGCCCTTACCGAAGAAGACCCCCAGCACTGTGCGGTTCTGCAGGGAGGCCTGCCCTGCAGGGCCCCTCGTGGCAGTGTTGCTGACGTCACGGGGATTAGGCAGGTAGGGCTCTCCCAAGGGCTGGTACACACCATCTGCATAGGTGGCTGGGACCAGGCGCTGCAGCCGATAGCCTGCAATGGGATGGGTAGGGACAAGGACCAATCCTCAGAGGGGTTCTCTGACCTCCTCTCTCCCAGGCTTCCTCCATACCACAGATCTTAAAACCTTGGGAATGGATAAGCCTTTGCTGGTGCCTGCCAGTCCTTCCAGTGGTTCTCAACCTTCTGGCCCTTTAAATACAGTTCCTCATGTTGTGACCCAACCATAAGATTATTTTCATTGCTACTTCATAACTGTAATGTTGCTACTGTTATGAATCGTAATGTAAATACCTGATATGCAGGATGGTCTTAGGCGACCCCTGTGAAAGGGTTGTTCGACCGCCAAAGGGGTGGCGACCCACAGGTTGAGAACTGCTGCCCTAAGCAGTGGGTACCATCCTAACCCTTGGCTCGGTATCCACTTGACTCTCACTTACCTTTGCTGCCCCATCTGTGCTCCATGAGGTTGTTGTACCATCCATCAAATCGCTGCACCTCCCAGGAAATAGCATTCTGAGCTCCTGTGTGAGGATGGAGGGAAGGGGCAGCTGGGCAAGTCAGTACATGAGCGGATGGGCAGGCCTGCAGAATCTGTGTCCTGTGAGCCTGACACTTGGGTCAGCAGAAAGTGGACATCCAGCACAGATGTGGGAGGTAGGTTAGGGTACAGAGGGAGCCAATCAGAGCAAAGTGATGTTCAAATTCAAGCCCAATCTTTAAGCTGTTGGGGGGAGGGGGTCAGATATGGCAGGGAGCACTTCAGGATTGTAGCCAGGTAGCCATGTGCAGTGTGCTGACAAATGCCTCAGAGAGAAAGAGGAAGCAGAAGAACAGGGGCAACGGAGAAGGAGATGCAAGAGACTTTTATTACTCTCACACCTCAGCTCCCTGGGGGACATGGCAGGACAGCAGCCATTCCAAGCCTTAAGACATCACACAGAGCAAGAGCTAGCCACCCCCAAACAGCCAGCCACCCCCAAAGAGCAAGCCATTCTTCCACCCAGGAAAGGACATGTCATTCTCTGATCCATCCCCAGGCAGGGGCAGGGGCTTGGCCCTCTCCTGCTGAGCAGAGCCTAGGGCAAGGATGTGGGCCACAGAGCTGTGGTTTTGATCCTTTTTCCAGTTCTTGGGTGGGATCAGGGACTGATAGTCAAGTGGATAACCTTGCCCCCTTCTCTTTGGGGGTCAACATGTCCCCCATATAATTCCTCCTCTTGACCCTATTTGCTCCAAAAACCTAGGGTTTGGGAGGGAGTACTCAGCTGCTGAGGGAAGAACTCAGGCAATGGGGGCAGAGGGAAGCATCCAGAATCAGAAATATAGCAGGGGTCCTTCTGGTCAGTAGATCAGATGACCAGTCAGATTCCTTTCCCCAAATGAGGAGGCCATAGCGCTGAGTCTCCCCCTCTCCTCAACTCAGAGAACAGAGCAAAGAAAAGGACTCTCATTAGCCAGAGGAGGCCTGTTCCTCAGATTGTCTCCCCACTCAGACCAAGGACAGGATCTCAGAGCTACTCTCCTGCCCCATAGTTCACACACACACACACACACACACACACACACACACACACACACCAGGTGGTCAGAGAGGAAAAATGACTCAGGCCCTGGTATTTGAGCAAAGAACTGAGGAGGAGCAGAATAAGTGACCCCAAAATATGTCACTTTGGCATGTGGATTATTTTGAGCTGAAGGCAATCAAGATATAGCAGACTCAAGAAAAACCTACCCTTTTCTCAACCACCTAAAAAATATTAGGTAGGGGCCTGGCCCAGAAAGAGGGTTAATACCAGAGATAACTTTTGATCTGGATGGCAGGGCAAACATCTAACCAGATATCTGCTCTTCCTATTGTCTTATGAATTTCCCTTCTCCCCTTTGATGCCCCAGACCACTATCCCATTCCTCAGCTTAGGATGGTAAAGAAGCCAAAGAATCAAGAAGGGATGAAGGGAAAAATTTTCCATCCCTGCAGAACCCAACTAAGGATCAGGACTTGGGGCAGAAATAGGGCAGCCACATACATTCTATCTCTAAAATAAGATGAACTTGTGGCAGAACAAGGGATGGGAGCTGTTGGGGAGGGCATGGGGGAGAACGCCTCTTGGGAATTAGAGGCAAGAGAAAAGGAAAATCTAAGGCCAAGGCATAGATAAGGTTGGAAGAAATGCAAACGTGAGCAGCTCTGGCAAGGGAGAAGCTGCCGGGGCTGGCTCATCACCCTATGCCGCCAGTCAGGACAGATCATTTCACAGATTTTCTTTGCTCCTTGTTCTTGCATCCCTGCCCCTGATGATCACAGACTTGCTCTTTTAACCTAATTTGTGGCACCTTAAACCCACTTCCCTCCTCAGAGACCCAGACTATAGGGAATTGCCTCAGATTTTAGTAAGAGACTATCCAAAGCCAAAGGTAACAAGATGAAACGCTTGTGGATTTTTTTCCTAATCATATTGTTTTAGAACATTGGTGACTTCCCTTGGCGGAAGTCAGCATTCAGTCCAATCTGACCCCAAGATCCTTTATTTGCTTCTGTGTCTAACCAATCTTTTTCTATTTGGTGTCTGGGGTGGAGGCCATAGGGCTCAGTCTCCCCTTCTCCTCAACTCAGAAAACAGAGCAAAGAAAAGGACTCTCATTAGCCAAAGAGTCACCCACTCAGACTAAGGACAGGATCTCAGAGCTGCTCTCCTGGCCCCATACTTGACATGAAAGGAAGGCACAATCAACACGCTGGAGATGAGCACCTGCAGGCTACGGTGTTAGCTAGGGAGCAGGCATAGAAATGAATGTGATACAGCTTCTGTCCTTGGAGAAGCCCAGAAGATGCTGGGTTCCTCTGCTCCTAGCCATGATTCTCCTCCAAGCTGTACTCACCAGTGGGTATCCATGGCCCAACCAGGAATGTCCATGCCAGAGCCAGGCAGAAGCCCATGATGAAAATGGAGAATACCGTAAAATGGAGACACTAGAAAAAGACAGTTTCGAGAGAATGAACCCCAGCAATTAAGGAAAGTCAGGTCAGGGCCTTGGCATGAATCCAGGCATGGGTCTGGGACAAGGCCACAGTAAGTAGCACAGAGCAAGGAGACTCCCTCCCTCCCAAGAATCTTTCACTCATTCACAAATCACTTGATGAACACCCACTATGTCCTGGGCACGGGCCTAGGCACTGGAGATTAAGTGATGAACAAAGCAAACAGAGATCCTCACATTCCTGGACTTTGCTGCCCAAGAATAAATGAAAACCGTGCTTATGCAGTGTGTTCGTTGGACAGAGCCTTGTTAGGAGGCCAGGATATGGTGCCACTGCCAGTCCACTGTGTGGATCTGAGATCACTTATCTGGTCTGGACCTTGGTTTCCGCTTCCAGTTATGGGAGTAAACATGTCTGAACTGTCTACCTCCTAGCATGGTTTTGGGAATCCAATGTGAGATTGAGAAGTGGCAGGTGTTATGTAAATGTAATATAGAGAATGTGGGCTGGAGCTTGGCTCCTCTGAGTCAACTCAGAGGGGTTCCTATGCTTAATGCCAATGTCCTGCTCACTCGTGGCCAATAGATCACCTAGCGACAACAGGGAGACAGAGGCAGCAGGGGACTCAGGTTGGGACTTCTGAGTGGCACAGGGAGCGCCCAACACCAGTGAAGACCTCCTAAAGGCAATATGGAGGTTGGGGGTGGAGTGGGGCTGGGGAACTATCTAGTGGAGGAAGGTGGGAGCTCATGGAAAGCCTCATCTCCAGCCAAACCCTCAGGGCTCCTGGGTAGGTTGTCTAGCCACAGAGGAGGGAACCCAGAGGGTGACCTCACCCCCACTGACCATATCTCATTAAAGAAATGAGCTCAGCCAGCGTGGCTCCGTGGTTGAGCATCGACCTATGAACCAGGAGGTCATGGTTCGATTCCTGGTCAGGACACATGCCCGAGTTGTGGGCTTGATCCCCAGTGTGGGGCATGCAGGAGGCAGCTATTCAATGATTCTCTCTCATCATTGATGTTTCTAACTCTCTCTCTCTCCCTCTCCCTTTCTCTCTGAAATCAGTAAAAATAAAAAAAAAATTAAGAAAGAAATGAAAAAAATGGAGGCCCTGTCATAATTCAAAAGTTTAGTGTTCTACCCACTCCATCCCAGAGACTGTCCAGACACCAGCCTTTGATAGTTTGTGAAGAACGAGCAGGGCTCTGGATGGTTGAAGCCATAAGGCTGGACATGCTGAAGTGCCCACAGTGGTCCTTCCCTGATCTAGAATGTCCTGCCTCCTTCCCCTCCCACTCTGACTTCTGGATCCTTCGTCCGGACACCAATGTACCACTCAGTCCCTAAAAGCATGCGGCGAGCCTGCAGGCCAGGCTGTGGGAACAACCTGAAGGAGAAGGTGGACACGTAAGAAGCACTCCTGTGGGTGGGTAGCCACAGGGATTTACACAGCACATTTGTTCCCTAACTTTTTACCAACCTTCAAAGGAAGGCACAACCTCAGGAAAGGGCTGTAAAGCCCCAGGCAGCGGCAGAACCAGGAAGCGAATACAGGCCTGCCTCCTTCTTGACCCACATGGCAACTTTTCCAGCCACGAAGTCCTACAGCAGTGACTGGGGTGGGGAAAGAGGAGTCAAGGCCCTAAGCTGTGGTTGGCAAACTGGGGCTCGCGAGCCACATGTGGCTCTTTGGCCCCTTGAGTGTGGCTCTTCCTAAGCCTTAGGAGTACCCTAATTAAGCTAATAACAATGTACCTACCTATATAGTTAAAGTTTAAAAAATTTGGCTCTCAAAAGAAATTTCAGTCGTTGTGCTGTTGATATTTGGCTCTGCTGACTAATGAGTTTGCCGACCACTGCTAGGGAGTCCAACTTGGTCCCAAGTGAGGACTGAAGAGGAAAGCCTGGTCTCTAAAAGTCCCCAGTTCCCTCCCGGCATGATGTGCTGCTGCCAGGAAGAGCTCAGGGAGATCCCCCGACGCCCAAGCAAACCAGGTCACCCAACATTCCCAGACCCCAAAGCATCTAGTCTCCCAAAACCTTGGCAGATGGAGGATAGGCCCTAACGGGACCCACTGCAGCCTCAGGCTAAGAACGGAGGCGCGGGAGGGTCTGGCTGAATTTCCCTTCCCTCAAAAATGTGGCGGAGCTGGGGCACACTCTGCCGCTGGAGCTCCCTCCGCTTCCCCCTTCCCCGCCCCCCTTCTCCCAGCGCCAGATCTGCAGGCCCAGGGCAGCCCTCCGGCATCTGACCTGCGGTTGCGGGGGTCCCCCCTTCAGGGACTGCGGCTTCGCTCCCGCCTGGCTCGAAGTTGGGCCCCGGACGCCCGCTCTCGTCCAGCTCCCTCTCTAGTTCTGGGCCAGGACGGGCGGGGCTGGGGGGGGGGCGCGGGTGAAGAGGAGACGGCGCACCCCAGATCTATGGCTGGGCGGGGCGAAATGGGGCGGGGTAGAAGCCGGCGCACTGGGGACCCGCCGAGGTGCCCGGTGGACACCCGGGCTCGCAAGGTGAGACGCCACGTGCTCGCAGGACCCAAGTGGAGGGAAAGTTCGCGTCCGTGGCTAGGGCTCAGCTGGTGTGGCCACGTGGGGAGCGAAAAGGGCAAGTCCGCTTGCACACGGGTCTGCTGAGGCTGGGAGTGGAAGACGGAAAGGGTGCAGGGGGCGGAGAGGCGCTCCCTAAATCCTCTCCGCACCTGTGGTTCTGGGCTCTAAGACCTTGGTCCGAAGACCTGGCCAGGCGACCCAGCAAGGCACGCATCCTCAGACCCTGTTGGAGACGGTGCTAACCACCCCCGCCACCCCCGAGCAGTTCACCGTGAGATCGCGGAGGTCTCACGCCGCCCGCGCCCCGGACTGCATCGCTAGGTTTGTGCTGGAGCTGCCGGGCGCTGAGCATGCGGGGAGGAGAGCGGAGTCTGAGGGGTGGCTGCGGAGGGGCACGGCCCCTCCTCTGTGCCGGGCTGGCGTGGGGCAGCGCCGCGGAGCCTGGGCTGCAGTCTGCGAAGGTCGAGGGTGGTTTAAAATAGGAGGTGGAGAAGCATCCGGGACCCGGTTTGTCGGGTCAGAGCCTGGTCCTTAAGTGATGAGAAAAGTGGGGGATGGAAGGGAGCCCCGCGGAGAGAAAGGGCGCGCGCTTTCTTGACAGAACGTCCGGACCAGGTCCTCTGATTCCACCCCGGAGAGCGGAGAGCGTCTCGGGTGAAGTTCCATAGGAGGAGGCCAGCGGCGCGAGCTGCCACGCACGCATTGTTTGAAGACGCGAAGGTGGGGAACCCTGGTACCATGTGAGTGGCGGGGATGTGGCTGCAGTCCCGGTGCATTTTGGAGGGGGGCTTGAAGTGCCGCCCTCGCCCGGGCCCCTAGGGGCGCACTTCTTGTGTTCAACCGGATCAAAACCAGATTTTCAAAGAAAAAGTTTGGTAAGAAGCTAAGAGGAAGCAAGAAAAATCTTGTAAGGCCATAAATGTCGCAAGACTTACAGACATCCAGTCCTTCTCCTGGCTTAGCTAAAGTCTGGATAGTTCGGTTTGTATGATTCAGTACCCCTGGGTCCTTACTACCTCAGCCCTTACTGGAGATCCTTGTCTCGGGCTAATTTTCAGATCTTGTTCTGATTCTCCATTTAATTTTTCCTTTAGTGCAACAACGCACATACACATGCCCACGCACGTTCTTAAAGAGGAGAGGCGGGGACAGGAGTTTCTGACGGGGTCTCCTTAGCCAGCCAGGGCTGTAAAGTTTTAATGGGGTCAACCCCAACCAGAGAAATAATCCATCGATCACAGTATAGTAGCTGTGTATCACCCATTAGAGCTCTTGGCAACTCCAGACATGTGACCCACTCCTCATTTGTAGAGAGAATGAATAGTCCTTACTCTGTGGGTTCCAGAGATGGGGGAGGTGGGCAGGAGACTTCAGGAGGAAATTCCTGTCAAGCTATAAGAGAGGCTACAGAGCAGTAAGAAAGTGGCTGAGAACTTTGGATGCTGGGGACTGTAGCTTGTACAAGGATCAGTTTTCTTAAAGATTGGATCTATTTCTTGCTGGCCCCTCACACATACATGGGAGTCCCTTTTCATCCTACGGCAGGAAGGATGTGTCCGGAATACAACTTAATATGAGAAATGCTTCAGTATTTTAAGGGACATCAGAAAGGGCACATCTTTCCAGGTCAGGTAATAAAGGAGGACCCCAAAGTGTGAGGATTGGCCTGCCCCAGTGAAAAAGTACCCCAGTTTTGTTACAGGGGCATCTGGTGCAGGGCTTTAGTGTCTAGATGTTTGTTACTGAGAACTTCTTCCTTGTTGTGCCTGTATTTCTGTTTATATGAACTTGTAGGTGTATGTCTGATTGTTCCTAGTGTTTATTAATAACAATATGCATTGTGTTTATTTCCCAATCATGGCGGTGAGCTCAGGGAGAAGTGGGTCAAGTGAAGACTGACATGAGATTTTTATCAGATGAGGAGAAATTCTACTGTCAGACCCTTCTTGGCAAATCAGGGAGGAAGGTGTTCCTGAGGGAAATGATAAGCTTCATAGGAAAAGCAGGATTGCTGGATGTGGGGACTTTTCATTTTAGTCCCACCTCTTCATGCAGGAGAGGCCTGTTAGCTAAATCATGAAAATCAAATTAAGACAGGAGCATGAAAAATTAACTTTAAAAACTAGGCAATGTTGCCTGGTCAGCATGGCTCAGTGGTTGGGCGTCGACCTATGAACCAGGAAGTCATGGTTCGATTCCCAGTCAGGGCATATGCCTGGGTTGTGGGCTTGATCCCCAGTGTGGGGCATATAGGAGGCAGCCGATCAATGATTCTCTCTCATCTTTGATGTTTCTATCTCTCTCTCCCTCTCCCTTCCTTTCTGAAATCAATAAAAATATATTTTAAAAAAAAAACAAAGAAAAAAACTAGGCAATGTGGTTAAGAAAGACCTAATTTATTAAATTGAACAAAAAAAAACTTAATCAAGGCAAATTTCATTCACCAATTATCTCTTTGATTTAGTCATCTTTAATAAATATTTTGGAAAATTGGAAATAAGTTAACAATGTTCTGTGCTTAGGATACAGAAAGCCTTTGGTAGTGTTTCTTTGCTGTACCATACTAATAGAGATGAGCCATTCTTGCAACATATTGTATAACTTCCCTTTTAAATAAATGCAGGAATAAGGTGACCCTGACCAAAATACATTACACTATTATTTGCTTATATTGCAAATATTTGTTTTTGAAGTTACAGAATGTAACATGTATTAGCAAGCTTGCTTTATCTTCCTATCTTACTAACTAATCATTTTATAGACTTCCTAAAAAATATAGCCTTCTATCAAAATTATAATGGTTTCATTTTAGGTTTCATAAATTTAAAATTCTTAGACCAATAAACATCTGCTTTAAAATAAATATCACTGCCCAGCCCGTGTGGCTCAGCGATCAGACCTATGAACCAGGAGATCACGGTTCGATTACTGGTCAAGGCACGATTCCTGGTCAGGGCACATGTCCGGGTTGCAGGCTTGATCCCCAGTGAGGAGCATGTAGGAGGCAGTCGATCAATGATTCTCTCTCATCATTGATGTTTCTATCTCTCTCTCCCTCTTCCTTCCTCTCTGAAATCAATTAAAATATTTTGAAAATAAAATAAATATCACTATGACATATTTTACAAAATAATTTAATCCAAAAATTTTGTTACTCATGTTGAGCTAGAGTTCAAATGTATGTTTCAGATTCAATTTAAAATGAACATTCGTGCTTTGAAGAATCCAACCATTCAATTTAAAATGAACATTCGTGCTTTGAAGAATCCAAAATTTCTGAAAATTTTGTGAAATCATTAAAAATTGACATGGTTAGTCAAATCCCTTCCTGCCCAGTCCTTAGCCCTATATTGGTGAGAACGCAAAGTAATGTTGAATGACAATGAGGGAATATAGCTCCCCCTTGTGTTCCAAATAGAAGATGCTGCCTGCACAGGGAGGAACCCGTTCATAATATTCATTCATTTGATCCACAGACTGATTAGTATATGCTATGTTCAGGAGTTGCAAAGATGGAATAAGGATAGTCAAAGCTAGAAGGGAGGGAGATGTTCAAACAGACTATAAATTGATTATTAGGATCATGGACGGAGGTGTGTTCAAAATGCAATCAGAACATTAGATGTAGGAACATCCACATAGACCTGATAGCATCCTTCACAGAGGGGTTAACACAAGCTGAGACTTGAAAAGTGAAAAGGAGTTTGCCAAGAAGGTAAGAGCATTCCAAGCAGAGGAAATAGCACGTACAAAGGCATGAAGGCTTGAAAGAGCATGTCAGATTTCGAGAAAGACCAATAGCTCAGTGTGGCTAGAGATTAGGCTGAGTGAAAGATGGAGATGGAAGGGTAGGTGGGACCAGACTACAAAGGACTTTCTATGTGATGGTGAGATTAGATTTTCCCCAGAGCAAAAAATTGAAATAATTATATTTGCTTGTTAGAAATATTGTTCTGACACCAGGCAAGACAGGATGAGGCTGAATTAGGGCAGAGGCAGTGGGAAAGGAAATGCATGGATGGTTTCAATAAATATTTAAGAAGTACGATATTCCAGGTCTCTGCTTTATTTGATTAATGGAGTGGTGACCAAAAAGATAAAAAAATGAAAAGCAAAATAGAGACAGTGAATTCAGTTTGGGACCTGTTAAATTTGAGGCATCCATGGAACATCCAAGTGAAAAAGCCCATGGGGTAATTGACCCTGTTGTGTTTGGAGCCCAGATAAGAGGTCTACTTAGAAATAGAGATTTGAGAAGCATAAGCTATGAGAAAGGTGGTGGTGAAGGCAGGCTGGATAGGTTTCAGAGCCCAGAAGAAAAAGAGATACTCCTTCCTCTGGGATGGGAGAGCTGACAAGTTAAGAAAATAACCAGCCCAGAAGGAAAGGGGAAGTCTGGGAGCTATGATGTTTTGTAGGAGAATCACAGTATTTAGAACTAGAAGGGACTCCAAGATCATCATATCTAATTGTAGAGAAAGAAACGAAGGACTGGGGAAGTTGTCATTTGCCTTCCTAATGTTACATTATTCGTTGAAGAACTGGAACCAGACCCAGAACTGATTCCAGCCCAGTTCTCTCCAAAAAGGATTGGAGATAAATGAAATAATAGATTGTCATCGCCTTCCCAATCTGGTAGCTTCCATGTATTGATATTCTGTTCCAGGTACTATTCTTAGCACTTTACATACGCAGTCTCATTTTATATTCACAATGACCCTATGATGTAAACATTATTATCATCTCCATCCTATATAATAAAAGGCTAATATGCAAAGTGTCCTCACGGGCAGGAGTTCCACTGACCAGTTTGACTGACTAGGAGTTAGACGTGCGTTGACCATCAGGGGGTGGCACAGAAGATGGTGGGCATTGGTGACACGGTGCTGGCAGCAGGCAGCAGTGGAGGCACTGCTGGCCCCGATGGACCCCGATGGGCCCCAATGAGAGCAGCACAGGGACCAGTGGCAGGGGGAGGGGCCGGCGAGCAGGCGGCACCAGGCCAAGGCGGGTGCAAGCAGGGGCCCTGATCGCCCTGCTGGTTGCCCCACAGATCAGCCCTGATTGCCGGCCAGGCCTAGGGACCCTACTTGTACACGAATTTTGTACACTGGGTCTCTAGTCTATATATATAAAAGCCTATGCCACTGTTCCACCATTTGACAGGTAGTTATGATGCACACTGACCACCAGGGAGCAGATACTCAACGCACAGGCATGGAAACATTGAACAGACTGATTCATCTCAGAGGGAAGGGGGGAGGTGGGAGGGCAGGAAGAGATTAAACTAAGATCTTATATGCATACTAGAGGCCTGATGCATGGAATTGTGCACTGGTGGGGTCCCTTGGCCTGGCCTGCAGGGATCGGGATGAAACCGGCAGCCCAACATCCCCCAAGGGGTCTCAGATTGCGAGAGGGCGCAGGCCAGGCCAAGGGACCCTCCAGTGCACAAATCCATGCACTGGGCCTCTAGTTTTTAAATAAAATTCTCTGTAGAGGTCAAGTAACTTGCAAGAGGCAGAGGTGGAAATTAAACATAGAACTACTTAACTCCAAAGCTTGTTCTTTCACTCTCATCCTATATAATAAAGAGCTAATATGCAAATGGTCATCACACCCTCACACTGTCATGCCCTCATGCCATCACGCCATAATGGCTCAGACACTCAACACTGAGGAGAGAGGAATGGGTGACCAGCCAGGCACAAATGAGCTCACAAGAGAGGAATGGGGACCAGCCAGGCTGTGGCCCAGGAGAGGGACAAGTCGCCTGCCCCGCAGTCCCGGGCGCCAGTGCCTGTGCCTGCGGCCCGGGAGAGGGACAAGCTGCCCACCCCATGGTCCCAAGCTCCAGTGCCTGCAGCCCGGGCAAAGCGGCCCACCCATGGTCCCCTGCAGTTGTGGCTGGCCCGGGCGAAGCTGTCCCAGGTCCTGGGTGCCTATGGCCAGCCAGAGGGAGGGAAGCCTGGGTCCTGGGTGCGGGGTGAGGCAGAGGCAGTTAGGGGTGATCAGACCAGCAGGGGAGCAGTTAGGGACGATCAGGCAGGCAGGCAGAGGTGGTTAGGGGCAATCAGGCAGGCAGGCAGGAGAGCAGTTAAGAGCCAATGGTCCCGGATTGCGAGAGGTAGTCGGACATCCCCTGAGGGGTCCCGCATTGGAGAGGGTGCAGGCCGGGCTGAGGAACCCCACCCCCACCCCATGCACGAATTTCATGCACTGGGCCTCTAGTCAGTGTATAAAGCATGGAGCCTCTTGCGCAAACCAAGATCCCAGTGTAGATCACACTCAGGGAAATGAGTAGAGCTGGAATCATTGATTGTAAAATACACTTTATTCTCACATTTTGACATCTCTGAAATTGAGGTGTATCTTACCAACAATGGCTGTCATGGTTTAATTTGTAGTTTCTTTCTTTCGCATGAAGTAATAGTGTGTCTTGTAATCCATTTTGTCTGGATTTAATAAAACACACTATCTGTCAGCAAAGGGACAAATTAGAGTAAATCTAGCTCTGAAATCAGGGAATAGGCAGAGAAGAGCTGAGCCAGTGTGTGAGCGGAAATAAGGCCTGGGAATTTAAGTCAAGGAGGAAGGCTGCGGTTGATGATGTGTGTGGTAGAAGGACATCTGGCCTCTGGCCCTGGCGCCATGCCTGGTGGATGGCAGGTGCTCCTTCAGCGCTTATTGAGGTGAACTCAATTCAGCTCAATTGTTCTGGAGTAGCCAGAGCTGGAGCCAGGCACTTGAGAAAGCTGACAGACTAGTGTGGGCAGTGCCAGGTCTGGAAATCAGCCTTCTGATAATATAGTTGGATCATATACTTAGCAGAGCTGTCTGACCTTTGTTCCTTTGGGGACTGAGGAGGAAAACCAAAATTTGTGTCATCTGTACTATCTTTTACCCTTATGCTTTCACTTGATAGTAAATATAGCTCTTTTTTTGTTCTGTGATGTGTCTGGAGGCCTGAGGGAGATAAAAAAAAAAAAAAAGAATTGTGTCTCTTAAGACAGTGCCAAAGGAAGCAGAGAAGCCTCCAGGGTGGTGGCGGCACTGATTTAGGGACCTGGAGGTTAGGAAGGGAACATGGAACCACAGAGACTGATTGCCAAGACCCTCATTCGTTCACAGCCAGAACATGGGGAGTGGAATGGCAGTAACAGTGGAGTCTGGTGAGCTCAAGAGAAGAGGGGCCTGATCTGGTTTATTCTCAGCTGTATCTCCAGCACCAAGAACAGTGCCTGGCACACAGGGCACTCAATAAACATCTATCCTTGTTGTACAGCATCTGCCTTCCCTGCACAACCCCACCAGAATGGCTGCTTTTGGACACACATTCCCCTTCTATGCTGGCCCCAAGCCAACCTTCCCAATGGACACCACCTTGGCCATCATCATCACCATCTTTCTTACTGCACTGCTCACTTTCATCATCATCCTGCCTGGCATTCGGGGCAAAACGGTAAGAAACAAACCCAGCCTTCGGGACCCTGGTCCCAGAGAGACCTTGGCCTTGAGGTGAGGGGGCCATACTCTCTCACTATAACTAGACTCAGGAAACAGGCTTCAGTCCTGAGAAAGCAACCCCCTAAGTCCCCCCACCCCCACCCCCACCCCAGCAGAGAGCTCCCCCACTCACTGATTCAACAGATGATTATCGAGCACCTATTATGTGCCTGCCAGGCACTGGGATCTCCATCCACCGAGTAATCCCAAGCCTGGAAAGAGGAAGGGTGGACTTGGGAGGAGGGTGCTCCTTCCTAAACCCACCCACCCTGTTATGGCTCAGAGGCTGTTCTGGCTGTTTCGGGTGGTGACCAGCTTATTCATCGGGGCTGTGATCCTGGGTGAGTGTGAAACACAGCTGCCTCAGGCAGTGCCTCCGTCCCATCCGGTTCCCGGTTCCCTCAGCAGCTGGTCTGGCGTCTCCTTGTTTCCTCAGGGCAGCCTCTGCTTCAGGGTGGTCTTCCACACCCTGCCCACATGCCTCCCTCATTGTGGCCATATCCCCCCACTTTTACCGCTGCTCAGAGGGGTGTAGGCCCTGGGAAACCATGCTGGACACATCTCTCCAACCTTCATAACATTTTTATTCAGAGGAAAGCAGATCAAAATGAATGTCTGTGGGGAGAAGGCCTTTGGTTACTGGAGGGAGGAAATGGGGGGAGGCCTGCTTGCTTTGCTTTGAGAATTAGGCAAGTAGGAGAGATGAAGTCTCAAAGTTGAAGCTGTGTTTGCCCAACATGGTTTATTACATTAATGTCTTCCTCCCCCAGCTGCTTGAGTAGCTCTCTCTAAACAGGAAGAGAAAGGGGAGGAGGGATAAGAGGAGCATGACCAAGGGAAGTCCAGGATTCATCTCACACATTATTGGCAAATCAACCATGAGCCAGACCCTAGGCTAGTTAATGGATATACAAATATGAGCAAAACAGACATGGTCCCCTTGCGGCTCTCCCTCTGACTCTAACTCAGCAATGCCCGCAACTCCCTGAGTTCCCCTATGTCCAACTCCCCAACCCCAGCTGTGAATTTCAGTTCTGAGTGGTCTGTGGGCCAGGTCAGCACCAACACATCATACAAGGCCTTCAGTTCCCAGTGGATCAGCGCTGATGTTGGGCTCCATGTTGGGCTGGGAGGAGTCAACATCACACTCACAGGTAAGGAAGGGCTCTTGCTGGTAAAGGGGGCTCTGTTCTGTGTCTTTGGGCTCTAGTTTGGTGTGGTCTAAAGAGCTACAAGGTAAGGGGATGGTAGGAGGGGAAATTCCCAGGCCTTGGAAGCTGCCTTTTCTCCATTGAGACCAGCTCCTGTCCCTCTGCCCATTGTGGTGAGCCCCTTACCCAGGCAAATGCCCCACTCTGGCCCTTGGGTCCCTGCTGAGCACAGCTGCCCCATTTCCCAGGGACCCCAGTGCAGCAGCTGAATGAGACTATCAATTACAACGAGGAGTTCACCTGGCGTCTAGGGGAGAACTATGCTGAGGCGTATGCAAGAGCGCTGGAGAAGGGACTGCCAGACCCTGTGCTCTACCTGGCTGAGAAGTTCACCCTGACCAGCCCATGTGGCCTGCATGGCCAGTACCGCCTGGCGGGACACTACACCTCGGCCCTTCTGTGGTGAGGGTGGGATGGAGGCCCTACTGCTCTAGACCCAGGAACAGGGTTTCTAGCCATCTTCTCCCCCACCCCCAACCCCCTCCTTATATTGCAATTCCTATGAGGAAGGTGGCACCAGTCACCACAGTACTCAGTTGGGAATCCCAAAGCAGAAATCCCTACCTCACATCTTTGGGTTATCCTTGGGTCCCTGAGCCTCCACCTGGAGCCCTCCAGGTAGAGGTGCCTGGGCCAGCCTTCACAGGGTCCTGGTTTTCCAGGGTGGCATTCCTCTGCTGGCTGCTGGCCAACGTGATGCTGTCCATGCCTGTGCTGGTCTATGGTTGCCACATGCTGCTTGCCACGGGCATCTTCCAGCTGTCGGGACTGATCTTTTTCTCCATGGCCACGCCACTCACCCCACCCTGTCCTCTGCGCATGGGCACTGCTATGCTGCACTTCCACCGTGGACCTGCCTTCTGGATCACGCTGAGCACAGGTAGGCTCAGCCCCGAAGGCAGGCATTTGGAGAGCTCAGGGGCAGGGAGGGAGTATCAGGGACCATTATGTTAGGGGGCGGGCGGTTGAGGGTCTGGGGGCCAGGGTGCCTTTCCCTTCTTTAAAGCCCCATCCCTCTTATATCCCTCATCTCTGGGTTTTCTCTCCCCAGTTCCACTTTCCCTCTCTTTTTGTATATGCCTACTCCCCTGTGTCTTCTCTCTTTCTCTGTCATGTGCCTCATCCCCTAACTATCTCTTTTTCCAACTCTTTCCCAAATCTTCTAATCTCATATCCCCTCCCACTTCCCCCAAACATTTTTCTTTGTGTCCCCCATTCCTAGAATTCTTCTCTGTCCCTGTTTCACAGAACCTTTACGTGTCCTGCAGTTTATTGTCCTCTCCTGTCCCACCCACTGTGTCTGTCCCTCATGCCCTTTCCTATGCCTCCTCCTTGTGCCCTGCCCTTCCTCAGGGTTTCCTGTTTTCAGATTCATATTCATTCTCTCTCTAGCTCATGGGATGTAATTGAAAGCATTTGGCTTAGAGTCCAAAACTCACAACTGCCTCTCTGAGCCCAAGTTGCCTTGAAGCCAGGACGCCAGGCCTCCTTTAGAGTTGTTCTGATGCTCTTAGGACAGTGGTTCTCAACCTTCTGGCCCTTTAAATACAGTTCCTCACGTTGTGACCCAACCATAAAATTATTTTCGTTGCTACTTCATAACTGTAATGTTGCTACTGTTATGAATCGTAATGTAAATATCTGATATGCAGGATGGTCTTAGGCGACCCCTGTGAAAGGGTCGTTCGACCGCCAAAGGGGCCGCGACCCACAGGTTGAGAACCGCTGACTTAGGAGACCATGTCCTTGGGAGGGTGTTGTCATTACTAAACAAGACGCCTGTTGCCTCATTCCCAGGACTGCTTTGTGTGCTGCTGGGCCTGGCCATGGTGGTGGCCCACAGGATGAAGCCCCACAGACTGAAGGCTTTCTTCAATCAGAGTGTAGGGGAGAACCCTGGGCTGGAGTGGAATCCTGAAGAAGGGGGACTCCTGAGCCCCCGCTACCGGTCCACAGCTGAGAGTCCTGAGCCCCAGGACATTCCTCTGTCAGAGGCGTCCTCCCAGGCATGCTGTAAGGAGCAACCCAGAATGTCTGACCCCGACCCATAAGGTTCCTCTCCCTGGTGGCCACCCAGACTTCCAATGTGATTCCAGACCTCCTTTGGGCCTCCTGAACCTCCCTCCGGAACTGCCCATAGAATGGGTTCTAACGGCCCTCCAGCTCCGGTCTGTAGGTGGAGTCAAAAAAGGAGACTCTCTCTATCGATGTTGACAAAACAAAAGAAAAGACCTAAGGTGCTGAACGGATATTGGAACTGCCCATACACTTTGTCACATGGGAAGACCAAATGTTTCCACACTGCAACCCTGCCTTTTTTTTTTTTATGCTTTGCCTGTGTCAGATTCCATTTATTGAAACCTAGCATCACCCCCATAATGATGATTCTGTGGCCCCTCTCATCCCTCTACACCTCTTGTTTTCCTTTTTCCTGGGTCCCCTTTGTTCTTCCTTTATTTCCCCAGCTTGTGTGACCTCTTGGTACAATGAAAGAGACACTCAGAGGGAGAAGAAACCAAACTTCTTACCCTAGGCCTAATATTAACCAACTGTGCCACATTCTCTTTGAGTTTTAGTTCTCAAGTTTGCTAAATAAAATTGTAAGACTTGCCAAGGACCTTTTAAAAAAATCCCAGGATTTACATTTTTATGCCTTGCTTATATCAACCTTGGGCCTCAACACCATTCCATAGTGAATAAACTAGAATCCTATATAATAAAAGGGTAATATGGAAATCAACCAAACGGCTGAACGACCGGTCCCCATGATGTGCACTGACCACCAGGGGCAGACGCTCAATGCAGGAGCTGCCCCCTGGTGGTCAATGCGCTCCCATAGGGGGAGCACCTCTCAGCCAGAAGCCGGGCTCATGGCTGGCAAGTGTAGTGGCAGTGGCGGGAGCCTCTCCTGCCTCCATGGCAGTGCTAAGGATGTCCGACTGATGGCTTAGGCCCGCTCCCCACACTCCCCAGGCCTAAGCCAGCAGTCAGACAACCCCCGAGGGCTCCTAGACTGCGAGAGTGCGAAGGCCGGGCTGAGGGAACCCCCTCCCCCCCCCCACACACACACACCCAGTGCACGAATTTCGTGCACCGGGCCTCTAGTTAGTGAATAAACTCCAAAACGCCATTTCCTCTTAGCTCACTTAGCTGGGCCAGCGGAGGGGGATCCCACTGGGTGTGTCAGTTGGAGGGTGAGCTGTCTGGTCACCATGCCCTTACCATCCATCCCTTTGGGGTGGCTCAGGAAGATGCTGGCTCCGGTCGGATCTCCTCTGAGCTCACTAGAGGGCGCCCGTCTCCCAGATCTTTTCCTGGGTTACTCTGGATTCTCCAGATGGAGAATTGGGGTGGCAAGGCAAAGAAAATGTTCTATGGCTGCCTGCAGCCCAGCGAAGTCTCCCGAGGCCGCCTGTCGCACAAGAGTCTGAAGTAGCCATGGAAATGAACGGAGAACCGTTTTTACAAAACAAAAGGGAAAAAAATTTATTTGCAGCTCATCTTGGGAGACTTGGGTGCAAGGCGCATGCCTGAGCCGCCCACCTTTCCTTGGCGGCCGGCAGCGCAGCACCTCTCCCAGAGCAGTCCCGGCTCCGGTTTGGCGGGCACTGCGGTCAGGAGGGGCACCGCAGGGTAGTGTCCCGCCAGGCGGTACCGGTACCGGCAGTAGAGCCCGCAAGGGCTGCTGGGGGTGAACTTCTGCGCCCGGGGACCGAGGCGGAGTAGGAGTCCGAGGTCGCGTCCCCTTCACAGGTTAGTACTGATCGTTGCTTCAGAGGCCGAGAACTGCTTGTAGGATGGGTTGTTGAGGCCGAGAGGCGAGCCCCCTCGCGGCTGGTTACCGAAGTTCTTGACGCTTCCGTCCAAGAAGGTGCGAAGAGCGCTGGGCTTAGCGTAGTGGAGACCAACCACCGCCCCTCCTAGAAGGAGGCACAGGACGCCTGTGGCAGCGCAGATGTAAGAAAAAGGGGCTGTCAGGGCTCCGGGACAGAACCCGGCCTGCCCCCTTCATCTATGGAGCCACCCCTCCCATTTCTCTCTCTCTCTCCCCCCCCCCCCTCTCTCTCTCTCTCTCTCTCTCTCTCTCTCTCACACACACACACACACAAGGACCTCTGATATGGATGGCATGATACAAGGGTTCGAGTGCTAACTGGGCAAGACGCCACACCCTTCTGCAAGATGGGCACAACAGCGCCTGCCTCTACGAACTATCGAGAGGGGCAAAGAGTAATGTAGGTGAACTCACTTTGTAAACTGGAAAGCGCGCAACCGGTATAAACCCCGTCCCTATCCCCAGCCGCCCGGGCCCCTCGCTCGGTCCTCACCGGTGGCCAGCGTCACCCAGAAGGCGGCGCCGTAGTGACTGGTGATGGCGGTGGAGCCCAGGTACAGCGGGCAGAGCGGCACACTGGCGATGGAGACGAAGGACAAGACGGCGAAGATCGCGAAGGCGCCGGTGGCCAGGAGCGCCAGGCCGCCGTAGAGCGGGACCGGCATGGAGAGCAGCGCGTTGGAGAGGAGCCAGAGGCAGAACGCCACCCTGCGGGGACACCGGTGCCGTGAGCCCGCTCCTCCCAGTCCGCGGGCTCCCGCAGCCTCGCGTCCTCTACCCCAGGCCGAAACCCCGGGGTGGCGTGGCGGAAGTGCAGGGGGAACCCTCAAAGGGTGTAGCTGGATCCCAGCCTTTGATGAGGCTCTGGGAGATTCCGACGGTCTGTGCGGTCCTCCTGACCTTCTGACCCGAGGGCCGAGCACACTCCCCGGAGCGTATTGGACACACACACACACAAACACACACACACACACACACGCACACACACGCGCACACACACACACACGCGCGCGCACACACACACACACACACACAGGGCTCACCACAGCGTGGCTGAAGCGAAGTGTCCCGCCAGGCGGTACTGGCGGTAGAGCCCGCAAGGGCTGCTCGGGGTGAACTTCTCCGCCAAGTAGAGAACTGGGTCGGGCAGGCCCTTCTCCAGCGCCTCCGCGTACTCCTCGGCGTAGTCCTCGCCCAGACGCCAGGTGAACTGCTCGTTGTAGTCGATAGTCTCGTTCAGCTGCTGCACCGGGGTCCCTGCGGAGGGCGGCGGGGGTCATGGGGACGCGCCCAGCCCCGGACCCGGAAACTAAGTGGATTCGGATAGTAAAGCGGAGGCGCGAGAGAAACGGGTTTGGCAGGGGTTGGGGCAAACACAAAGGCGAGAGGACCACAAGCTCTATGGCCCCATGGGACCCGAGAGGCCCTGCAGCTGCCCCTGGCACACTCCCGCCCCCCCTCCCCGCGCCCCCTCCATGGGGTCTGTCCATCCCAGAAGTTCACTGTCGCCCAGCCGCTCACCTGTGAGTGTAATATTTATTCCCTCCAGGCCCACGTGCAGACCCACATGGGCTCGGACGCGGGCTGCGCTGAAGGCCTTGTAGGAAGTGTTGGTGTTCGCTCTACCCACTGACCAATCCGCACTGAAGTGCACCGCTGTGAGGAGAGGCACGGGCGGGGGGCGGTTAGGGGAAGGGCTGGGGAGATGGAATTGGGGGCGTGGTGATGGAAGGTGGGATACTGTGAAGAGAGATGGGAGTGGAGGTCCAATATGGTAAGAACCGAAGAGTGGGCACTAGAAAGAGCTGGAAATGGACAGAGGAAGAGGGAAGCCCAGCTCTCCATTTTCCCAGGTTTGGAGTAAGAGCTAAAAGAAAATTTATGGGAGCAAAGATCCCTGAATGGAAACCCCAGATCCCTCTGAGATGAAAAAAGGCTCGTGCTGCTTAGTGGGGGTCGGGGGATGTGGCTGTGGACTTGCAGAGGGGCTTCAGTGGGTCAGTGAGGTGCCCTCTGCCAGCCTCCTTCCCCACCCCAGGTCCCCTCCCCATCGGTTGCACCACGCACTCACCCACGATTTCTGCCCCGATGAACAGACTGAGGAGAACTCGCACCAACCAAAACCAGCGCTGCAGGAACAGGCACGGGGTCAGGCCTGGGTACTGTCCAACCAGAGTCCCCCTGCCCCCTGGATATTTAGTGCTCCTGCACTGCCCTCTCTTGCCCCAAGTCCTTTTCCCAGTTACATTTCTGGAGCTTTGAGGCGGAAGTCAGGCTTCCTTTTCATACAAGTCCCTCTGAGCCACTGGCATTTCTGATGTTTTCTGACCTTGTGCTTGCATCTCCCCAACCCCATTTCCCAGTCCACTTTGCAATCGGCCATCTCTCCCTGCCTGGTGCTCTCCCACAACCTTCACCGTCCCCCCTCTCCCCCCAGCTATCTGGCTCCTGGTCCTGGTTCCGCCTCCTGCTCAGGTCACTGCTATGAAAAGGCTCAGTGAGTCCAGAAGTGCTAGGCAGGGAGGGGGCACCTCCCCCAAGAGAAGGAGGCCCTGGGGTTGGTGGCCAAGTAGGAGAGGTATGAACACCACCTCTCAGGCATTCCTTGGTTTCCCAGGAAACCAGTGCAGGACAAGACCCAGGAAGGCTGAGTCTTCCGAGACTTGAAAAACAAGGTAGGTTCTTGGAGAGGGACGGGAACCTCAGGGCAAGTATCCAGTCGGCTACAGCTTTGAATCCTGTGGGGAAGTGTCTGAATCCATATACAGGTGTCTCAACCCAGCACACAAGTGAAACACAGCAGTCTGAGCAGCTAGTTTCTGTCCTTCTGGGAAGGAGTGAATGGGAGTGGGGGGAATGGAGCTGCAGTAGGGGGAGAGACAAGGAGGCAAGCCAGCACATAAACTAGAATGGGCCCCAGGTGGGTACCTGCTCTTCACAGCAGCCTCCGGAATGACCCACTGGGCCAGGCTCTAACAGTGGTTCTCAACCGCCTGGCCCTTTAAATACAGCTCCTCACGTTGTGACCCAACCATAAAATTATTTTCGTTGCTACTTCATGACTGTAATGTTGCTACTGTTATGAATCGTGATGTAAATATCTGATATGCAGGATGGTCTTAGGCGACCCCTGTGAAAAGGTCGTTCTACCGTCAAAGGGGTCGCGACCCACAGATTGAGAACCGCTGCTCTAGGATGTCTAGAATGGGACCTCTTCCTGTCCTTGGAAAGGGGTGCGTGCTGCGCTAGGCTTCTGGGTCTGCCCCATCTATGCTTCTCTGACTCTTCCATGGAGGTCCTCGCTGCAGTCTTAATCTGTCCTGGGTCCTCCCGAAACAAGCTGCCCACGACGTCCCCAGACCCCAGCTTCTAGCACCCCCTTACCGAATGGCCACGAATCCCGGGCAAGATGAGCAAGAAGCTGGCAGCCAAGGTCAGGAACACCAGAATGACAATGAGCAGCGGGACGCTGAAGCCAGCGGCGTGCCGGGGCTGGGGGTAGAAAGGCAGCTCGCCATCCCAGAGCGTCATGCTGTAACGAGGCCGAGCGCCGTGCGTTGTCGGGCGGGAAAGCCGGGAGCGGAGCCTGCTGGAGCTGGGAGAGCACGTCCGTGGCGTCGAAGCTTGAGTTCCACTTCTCCTCACCCCGCCCCTGGCGTGCTAAGGCAAGACCCAAGGGGTTGGTCAAGTCTGCGCCCCTGGGCTGGGGAGCGCAGCCCTCGAGCGCTCGGGGTTGGCCCGGGAGGAGTCAGGTCAGCGGGAAAACGGAATTATTTCTCACAGTTACCTTTGCAGCTCTGCGGTTTGCTCTGCGTTTGCAAGTCGCTCGGGACCCTGACTCCTTTTATAGCTGCACGGGCAGCGTGCCAAGCAGCGTCGGGGCTTGGAAGTGGGATCTGTCCGGGAAGAGATCATGCAAAGTAGAGGAGGCGGTCGTTATGCAAATGAGAGGAGACCTGCCTCCTAGCAGGGGGTGAGCGCAGAGTCCAGCCGGTCACACCTGTAACCGGTCTAGCCAGAGTGGACACGCGCGCAACGTGCCTCAGAGGACCCAGAGCGCTGGGCGAGAGCGCAGCCGGGAGGCTGAGCTGGTGAGTGGCTGTGGGAATGGGGTGGTGGAGGCAGGAAGCAAAGCAAAAGAGCAAAGATTCCAAGAGGAAAAAAGACTTCTGATCCCCACGGGGGCTCTAAACCAGAGGTTGGACCGGGGCTTGGGGCTTGATCTTCCCATCCCTCCAGTCCATGCACAGACATTCATTTCGGAGGATGAGGCGCTGCATGTGCTGGCCTCCAGCTTACTAGCCCCTTTCCCTCCCCTGCTTTCCTGCTTTCTAGGAGAAGCCGTTCCCCAGGCGGGGAGGTGAGGGCTGTCACGTCCGCCGTCTTCCCCAAAGAGCAGCGTGCCGGTGCGGGTTTTGGTAAGGCTTCTAAAAGCTTCGCCCCCGAAGTGAAAACAGCTGATGCCTCCTCCTTCTGTGCCGGCTGTAGGCTTTGGGGACGCCAGCTTTTTGTCCCTCGCATACCACCTCCTATTCCCCAGGCTACAGGCTCGGCATGCTCCACGTAAGACCAGAGACACTGGTGCTCCTGGGAGCTCTACTGACCGGATCCCTGGATCCGGCGGGTAAGCAGCGGGTGCCCTCCCGGGGGTCACTCAGTACCCTGGGGTTGAGGGAAGGGAGCAATGAAGTCAAGCGGTTCCCCGAGGCTGGAAGATCGGGTCAGATGGCTGCGCGGCTCAGCAGGCTGGCAAACTTCCCAGCGCAGCCTCCACGCTGCGCAGGCACGGCCACTCGGATCGGTTTGGGGACACTGGGCGAGCCGGAGAAGCGCGGGCTGAGGTCGTCGGGTACCCGGGGCGTCGCGGGGAGGCTAGCCCTGAGGGGGCCACTCTCTGACCCACAGGCGGCGCGGACACACTCTCACTGCCCTGGGAAGTGCAGCGCTATGACGGCTGGTTCAACAACCTGCGGCACCACCAGCGCGGCGCGGCAGGTGCGTCCCGGCGCGGAGCGTGTGGGGGAGCCACCGCCAGCCCCGCGGCTGCCTGCGCAGCGAACGCCTGTGCATCCCTGCGGGGGCCAGGAGACCAGGGAGAGGGGTCTTGTCCCTGGTGAGGGAAGAGGAGGGCAAAGTTCGGGGCTCGTTGGGGACGGAGTGCCCTCACTCAGCCTGTTTCCTGCAGGCGGCCCATTGCGACGCCTGGTACCGGCCAATTACGCAGACGGCGTGTACCAAGCTCTGGGAGAGCCGCAGCTGCCCAACCCGCGCCAACTCAGCAACGCCGCCATGCAGGGCCCAGCCGGGCTGCCATCCCGCCGCAACCGCACCGTGCTGGGGGTCTTCTTCGGTGAGGGCAACGAGGGAAAACACAAGGGCCCACCCACTGAGCCCCTCTGCAAGTCCTCAGCCACACCCCCCGACCCCCACTAAGCAGCACGAGCCTTTTTTCATCTCAGAGGGATCTGGGGTTTCCATTCAGGGACCTTTGCTCCCATACATTTTCTTTTACCTCTTATTCCAAACCCAGGAGTAACCCCGGCCCTCCATTACAGTTCTCAGGAGCTGAGTCCCCTGCCACGCTCTCCTCTCAATAAGATCATACTCTCCCTCCCCCCATTACCTCCCCCCTTGCCCTCCCCCTCCCACCCCCGCTAGAGGAGGGGAGGTGGAAGGACCTATTAGGAGATGGGGACTGGCTGGGGAGGGGGCTTATATTAATTATATTGATGATCACAACAACTTTGCAGATTAGAAAAAAGCCACAGAGCTGTTGGTAACGCTTGCACTCAAACATCTGCCTTTTGGCTCTTGAGAAACTCGGCCACAGGAAGTGGCAATTCTCACCAGTTCGCGCCCCTCGCACGCAGGCTACCACGTACTCTCGGACCTGGTGAGCATAGAGAGACCTAGCTGCCCCGCCGAGTTCCTCAACATCCACATCCCACGTGGGGACCCTGTGTTCGACCCTGACCGGCGCGGGGACGTGGTGCTGCCCTTCCAGAGGAGCCGCTGGGACCCCAAGACCGGACAGAGCCCCAGCAACCCCCGGGACCTGGTGAGATGGGCAGGTGGCCGGGCAGGAGCTGGATCCCAGGCGGGTGGGGCTCTGGCCTCCGGGTCTGGCAGGGTCGTGTGCGGAGAGGATCCCCCCACCCACACCCACGGACACCCGCCTGGCCCTGGGCCCCCCTTACCCGCCTCGACTACCCCCTTGCTCACCTGTCAGACCAACGAGGTGACGGGCTGGCTGGACGGCAGCGCCATCTATGGCTCCTCGCACTCCTGGAGCGACGCGCTGCGGAGCTTCTCTGGGGGGCAGCTGAAGTCGGGGGCCGACCCCGCCTTCCCCCGGGACGCGCAGGAGCCCCTGCTCATGTGGACCGCGCCCGACCCCGCCACGGGACAGCGCGGGGCCCGGGGGCTGTATGGTGAGGCCGCGGGGCGCCAGGGCGGGCGGGAGGGCGGGGCGGGCTGGGGTCTGCGAGGTGGCGCTCCCCTGGGTCACACCCGCTCCTCTCCTCCTGCGTCCCCCTGGCGGATGCAGCCTTCGGGGCCGAGCGAGGGAACCGCGAGCCCTTCCTGCAGGCGCTGGGCCTGCTCTGGTTCCGCTTCCACAACCTGTGCGCGCAGAGGCTGGCCCGCGAGCACCCGCGCTGGGGGGACGAGGAGCTGTTCCAGCACGCGCGCAAGAGGGTCATTGCCACCTACCAGGTCAGTGCCACGGCCCTCCCGCCCCACCCTCCTGCCCTGGTCCACGGGGACTCTGCTCCCCTGCAGAGCCCCCCATCCTTGGACACCGGCCACCCAGAAACACCCTTTACTGGGACAGCTGGTGACCAGGACCCGGTGACCCGCCTTCCCTCGCTCGCAGGACCCCCTGCTCACGTGGAGAGCTAAAGTCTAGGGATGACAGGGAGGCAAAGTGCCACTTACACAAGAGATTTAGCTGCTCCCCCCCCCCATCCCTTGTTCCTTGTGGGAGAGGCTCAGCTCCTCTCCCACTTGAGTTGCCTTTCCCATGACTGCCCCTGCCTGGCCGTCCTCTCCCACTTAAGCCTCCCCTGGCTCAGACCCTCCTGGCCTGGCAGCTGGAGCCTTCGACCCACCTTTCCTCTCTCTTGACCCTCAGAACATTGCTCTGTATGAGTGGCTGCCCAGCTTCCTGCAGAAAACACCCCCAGAATATACAGGTGAGGGCATGGGGGGCACCTGTGTTGAGGGAGGTTGTGGTTAGGATCCATGGGTGGAAAGAAGACAGTTGGATGCCTGTTATGGGAGGATGGAGGGTTCAGGAGTTTATTTCTCCTATTCCTCCCATGGGGCAGGGTACCGCCCTTTCCTGGACCCCAGCATCTCTCCAGAGTTCCTGGCAGCCTCTGAACAGTTCCTCTCCACCATGGTGCCCCCTGGCGTCTACATGAGGTGAGGGAGAGGCTGGTGATGGGAGGGGAGGCACAGCACTGGCAGAGGTGGTGAATTAGTGGGCCTGGGGTCCTGGAGCATTTTCTACACCTCTACAATGATGTGAAGGAAGCAGACGTTGGGGTCTTAAAACAGGACCCTGGGATAGGAAATTCAGCCTTAACAGGGAAATCTCCCCAGCTCCTTATAATGACTGAACTTCAGTTGCTGAGAGCAGGATTTGTCCATCAGCTGGATAACCCTTTTCCCTCCTTCCCTTCCCACCCTGTGTGGACAAAGAGCAACCTTTATCTTCAATCCACACACATTGCCAGAACTTCAAGGAAATTCAGGGACTATCCCTCAGACCTGGCCAACCCCCTCTGAATCCCTCACCTAACTCAACCCCATCTTAGCTTCTTCCCTGAATCCCCTCACCACATTCTTGATTCCCCATTTCAGAACTGCCAGCTGTGATTTCCAGAATATCACCATGGGTCTTAACACCTCTAGAGCTCTCAGAGTCTGCAACAGCTACTGGACTCGGGAGGTCAGCCTGGGGTCAGGGTCAAGGGAAGGTGGCTCAAGGTCAGTCTCATTACATAGGCTGGGGAAAGCAACAATTCCAATTCTTGAGTGTTGCTGCTCCAGGGTGGTGGGAGATGAAGGGTAGAGGAATCAGAAAATTATCTGGGGACAACAGCTCAAGAGAGTCTGGGACTGGCCAAGGGACCTTTGTCCTGTGGTCCAAGGTTAGAGGGATTGGGCTTTGGGAAGGGACCTGAAAGCCTTCTTGACTGAGAGTCTTGTTTATTTCCAGAACCCCAACCTGAACAGTGCCCAGGCAGTGAATCAACTGCTGCTGGGAATGGCCTCCCAGATTTCAGAGCTGGAGGACAGGATAGTGGTTGAAGATCTTAGGGGTGAGCTCTGGAACCGGAAGGGAAAGGGGCCCAGAGGCCTGGCAGCCTGGGGAATTCTTTTGAGTTAATCAACAGGTAGACCTATGGTACCTACAGTGCAGAGACAGAGGTACACTGCAAATAGCCATTAGAAGAAAATAAGCTTTGAAAATTTCCCCTCAACTTACAGTTTAGTGTTGTTTTCATTCTAAATTGCCTATGTCTGAGTATGTGGGGGAAGGGCGGCACCACAATCTCTTCAATGCTTAGGTCTCTAAACGTTTTCATTCAGTCCTGTCTTGAAGTTAAGGAGGTAGAGGCTAGGGAATTTTCTGCTTGGTAACTAAAACAGTCTTGAGTCTTAAGGGAAGAGACTTAGCAGAAAAAGTCTCTAGTGCCATGGTGACATGGACTCCACACCTAGGCAAGGATGATATGGATACAGTCACATGTAGACAAGTGCTGGGGGCGGGAGAGGGGGAGGGTAGTGTCAACAGCCCAATTGGAGGCTATTGGGCAAAGAAGGGTTGAAGTGACTGAGCCTATAGTCTAGTCCTCTCCCCTCCTTAGATTATTGGCCTGGCTTTGGCAAGTTCTCCCGCACAGACTACGTGGCCAGCAGCATCCAGCGTGGCAGGGATATGGGGCTGCCCAGCTATAGTCAAGCTCTGCTAGCCTTGGGTTTAGAGAACCCGAAGAACTGGAGTTACTTCAACCCCAATGTGGACGCCCAGGTCAGGAATAGTAATGATAATAATAGCAACTAAAGTTTTCCTGTGGCCCTACTGTTCCCGGTCCTTGACACATGTAATTCGTTTAATCTACGTTAGGAATGTGGGAGGGTAGATACTACTATTATCCCCATTTTATCAATGACATAGTTGTGAAGTCACTCGTAGATGCAGGATTTAAATTCAGCCACCTGATTCCAGAGTATGTTCCTCATCACTACATCGTACCATTCCTGCAGGGTAGCCCCTGGGTGGGTGCCATTGCCCTATTCCTGCGGGGTTCCTCCCCAAGAGTTGGGTGACTCTGAAGCTGCTAATCATTGGGGCCAGGCAGTCTGGGTAGTGATGGTCACAAGAGATATCCTTGGGCATTTGACAGTGGTCTCAGCATGGGCAGGGATACACTGGTCCTCCCACAAGATTTGCCACCAGCCAAGGGGGCTGCCTAGAAAGAGACCTGAACAGCAAGCCAAGTAGCTGATGGGGTTCTATGTTTGAGGGATGGGGCAAGAGTGGCTGCCCTCCCAACACATAGACACACCTGTGTACACACAGACCTCACCTCCTGTGGTTCCCCAGGTGTTGGAGGCCACAGCTGCCCTGTACAACCACGACCTGTCCCTGCTGGAGCTACTCCCTGGGGGGCTCCTGGAGAGCCAGGGAGACCCCGGACCCCTTTTCAGTGCCATAGTCCTAGACCAGTTTGTGCGTCTGCGGGATGGTGACCGTTACTGGTTTGAGAACACCAAGAATGGGTAAGGCCTGCCTGGCTCCCACTTGGCCTTGAGCCCAGACCCTCTTCCTGTAAACAGTCCCCATGGGCTCTTGATTCCCAACTGGCCCCACCTTCTTCCCAGACCCTCTGGGTCTCTTTCCTCACCTGGGTACCTGGTGCTGAGGTTGCTAGAGGCCTACAACCCCTTCCCATCCTCAAAATCCTTGGCTTCCTCCAACTTAGGCTGTTCTCCAGAGAAGAAATTGCAGAAATCAGAAACACCACTCTGCGGGACGTGCTGGTGGCTGTCACTAACGTGGACCGCAGTGCCCTGCAGCCCAATGTCTTTATCTGGCATGAAGGTAGGTGGCCTGGGAGAATACAAGAGATGGCTGCCAGAGAAAGAACCAAGGTTTGAGGGATCACTTGGTGCTGTCCAGGGAGCCAGGCACCAGGCAGCCCCCTCCTTGTTAGTCTAGGAGGTCTGCATTAGGCCATCTCCCCGACTAGAGACTGGACTAGTTTGCAGGCTGCACCCTGTGGTCAAGCTGCGGTGAGTGCTGCGAGATGGGATATGGGAGGGGACTTTTGGAGGGGAACATGTTCCAGTGAGGTGAGCCTGGGAGAGAGGAGGGTACCTGGTTTTTTACAGGAGAGAGGGAGGATGCTTGGCCAAGGAGTAGGACCCTCAGACTTTGAGATTCTTTTGTGCCCTCTCCCTCAGGTGCACCGTGTCCTCAGCCCAAGCAACTCACAATTAAGGATTTGCCAACCTGTGTGTCCATGACCGTGACTGACTACTTTGAGGGCAGTGGTCCTGGTTTTGGTATCACCCTCGTGGCTCTCTGCTGTCTTCCTCTAGGTGGGCCCTTCACCCCCTCACCCATCTTTCTTCTCCTCCTCCCCCTTCCCACGGTCTGTCCCTGCCCCTCATTACCTGCTGGCTTGCAGGGCTAGTTTCTTGGTATAGTCGAAGCCGGGCACAGTGAGCCTTGGGAGGCGGCGGGGATGGGGGTGGTGTGGGGGGGGGGGGGCAGGCAGCAGCCAAGCCTCAGTAAAGCTTCAGGTGAGGGGCTCCCCTACCCACTTGCTCCTTTTGATCCCCTTCAGTGAGTCTGCTTATCTCTGGGGTGGTGGCCCATTTCCGGAGCCGAGATCTCAAAAGATTACAAAAGAAAGGCAAAGAGAGTATGAAGAAGGAGGCAGCCAAAGATGGAATACTAGGTGAGATGGACTGAGGAG